>NW_028122550.1:0-96229 GCF_965194805.1 Balaenoptera borealis | reverse complement strand
ATTGGTTCATCAATTGTAAAAATGTACCACTAATGCAAGATGTTAATAATTGGGGAAAAGGGAATGGGGCGTTGGCAGGAGAATAGAATAAATGGAATCTCTATATCTGCTTAATATTTCTGTAAACCTAACACTGCTCCAAAAAAAGTTTCTAATTAAAGAAATAGTGGCAGAGAGAGCTGTAGATTTGTAGCAAAGTGCTGATTCATGAAGGTTTTAGAGATTTAAGAAAAATGAAGTAAGTGATTGCTTAGGGCTAGGAGGCTTGTGGGGACAGTAGGGTGATAGGTATGGGATTTCTTCTTGAGGTGACAAAAATGTTTTAAAATTAACCGTCGTGATCATTGCACATATCTGTGAATATACTAAAAACGACTGAATTTTACACTCTAAATGGATGAGTTATAATCATATGTGAATTATATCTTAATAAGTCTGGCTAAAAAATTCAATGGCCTAGATCTGTGTTATTAAATTAAATAAACAGCACTTAATAGTTTTTCTATAGCTGAAGTGTATGCTGTAAGGTTCTAACATATGACTTCTTCCCAGGAAGTCAATAATGTTTAAAAGTGTAAAATTTCAGAGTTAATATCAATTTTTTACAGATCTCAATGACAAGAGAATCACAGATGCAAGGGCCAAGAGCCATTAAAAGAGTTTCCTTCCAGATCACGGACTAATGAATAAGATTTCCAAATGTCAATATTGATGACATGGAAAAGTATACACTATTCATTTGGAGTGAAGCTGTCAGCATTTCTTTTTGAATGAAAACAATGACAAAACCCTCTTCCCCAAACACACACGTACAAATGCCGAAGAGTGCATCCTCCTTCGTGAAGCTACCAACTCAGCAGCCTTCAATGAAGGGCATACAAAAGATGGAGCGCACTACAAATATCCATTGTTGCCGCCACCTCAGTAACACAGGAGTGGCTTTATCATCGGAAGTAATCGAAAGAAAGAAAGAACAGATGGACGTCTGGTTTATGGGGACTCACACAGTTAGCGTCACCCGAGGTGGAGGGCTTGCCACGGATAGAAATTAGGTGTTAGAAAGAGGGAACATGAGAGCAACAGAGAGGAAGACGGTTTGGAGAAGGGATGCTCAATTCTTTTATTCGGTTGTTTTATTTTGTGATATATGTCTGACAAACCGATTGCATAGAATTGCATTCTCTTACTGAGTGAAACTAATGAGTGTAATTATTTTAAATTGAGGCTATCTTATAAAAAAGCTGAAGAACTCGGGGGCTTCCCTGGTGGCACAGTGGTTGACACTCTGCCTGCTAATGCAGGGGACACGGGTTCGAGCCCTGGTCTGGGAAGATCCCACATGCCGCGGAGCAACTAGGCCCGTGAGCCACAATTACTGAGCCTGCGCGTCTGGAGCCTGTGCTCCGCAACAAGAGAGGCCACGATAATAAGAGGCCCGCGCACCGCGATGAAGAGTGGCCCCCGCTCACCGCAGCTAGAGAAAGCCCTCGCACAGAAACGAAGACCCAACACAGCCACAAATCAATAAATTTAAAAAAAAAATGCCACCTCAAAATATGCCACTTTGGCATAAATATGGTTTTGAGCTGAAAGCAATTGAAAATCAGCAGATGCAGGAAGAAATCTTCCCTCCCCTTTTCTCCCTAAAAGCAGGGCATGAATTTTCCCTGAGACCGGGGCCCCCTCTCACGAACCAGGAAGAAGAGAGTGACTCTTGTCCCCAAAGGTGGAGAATGGGCACTGAGGTGAGTCTACAGAAACAAACCTTATGAAAATAGCGCTTATCTCCCATCAGGTTCCCCATATATTTCCTACTCACTTTCCTCCAAACCCCCTTTCCTTTCTTAAAAATGGAATCTAAGCCCCCAAGTCTAACTACTTCTTTGAGTTTCACTTCCTTCCTGTTGGACTCTTTCACACAGAAAATATTAATTAAAGTAATTTATGTTTTTTCTTCCATTATTCTGTCGTTTGTCAGTTTACTTTGCAGGCCCCTACGAATAAACCTAAGAGGGTAGAGGAAAGAAATTTCCTCTCAGACATCAGCAATGAAGGGGAAAAAATGTTTTCGTGGTGACATGGGAATGAACTCTGGAGTTGGTCAGATCATCACAATGGTCACATCAGTCATCTATGCTGAGCAACCCTCCCTTGGTATTCTTGTCCTGCCTCTATTTCTCATGGTATCTGGTAGCACTGCAGTGCCCAGGAATGTCATGAGCTCTCTCCAAGGTGAGGCCTATATGCAGATATTATTTTATAAACTATTTCCAGAATCTTGTTCAAGGTAAAACCATACAATTCATGTTCTAAGTTCGAAGGCAGCTCAGCTCACAGAGAAGACCTTTGAGAAAGCACAACATGCTTACGGGTCTCTGGCATGGTATCAATGTCAGCCTCTAGACTGTGTCAAAAGCAATTCTGCACTCCCTCGTATGGACCAAACATGGGTAAAATACCTCTTCTGGCGCTTCCTTCTCTCTGATGATGTAGCTACCTGGGAGCCTGTAAGAACTCACTAACACTATGCTTTCTAAGAGCAGTTTCTGCTCTCGCTCAAAATCGTATAGTTTTTCTTTAATCATGTGGATAGCTTCAAGATTAGTTTTTTGGTTTTTGGTATTTTTTACAATGGGATAACTTGATACTATATCTGAGAATACCCTTCCCAGTAATTCTAGTCTCCTTGACATCAGTAAGATACGGAAGAGAAAAACCTTTGTAAAATGGTGTTAAGGAAAATTATCCAAAAGCCTGAAAAAAACTAAAGGGACTTTTGCCTGTTCTTTCTTAGTTATGCTAGGGTTGGATTATCAGGCCTGCCTGCGGATTATCTGAATCTCTAGGCATGTACCTTTGCATCTTTGTGTAACTTGTTATTTACTATTGATAAAGGTATGCTGTAATTCTGAAGGGGTTGATGTTAATTTGTACCTTGATTTCTGTCAGATAGCAATACAAATAATGTCTGTTCAGTAGGGATGCAAATGATTCCTTTCTGATGGAAAATACAATTTCCAAAATTCAGAATGTTAGCTGATTTTCCCTACAGAACATTAGCTATTTTTTCTCTAAAATCAGTAATCCTATTTAAGAATTCTTCCAGCTACTAGAAAAGCTTCTACCCCATTTAGTTCTTTTGAATCAGCACTACCATCATGCCAGTTCTCTTATTAATGGGTTCATTAAATCTGTGCCATATACTGATTTTACATTTGCATGAGAGTCATGAGTTTAATTTATGAAAATGATACTTTGACAAGGAGCAATTGTGAGTAGCACAATGTGCACCAGTCAACAAACCATGGGCACACAAAGTAAGGGCTACCTGCATGGACATACACACCAAAAAGCCGGTCACTTTCAAACAGTATCTCTGCTATCTTTTCCCTGCTTTTATTTGGGTTCATAAGAGCTCAGATTTCCCAATATCTAGTAGATATGTTAAGTTTCTCTGTTAAAAATATATAGGCTTATATTTCTTTTAAGCTCATATATTATTTTTAATCAAAAGTTTGGACTCTGCCCTTTTCCACAGGATAGTTAGTGCCTAGTGATTTGAGGGTGGGTCTGATAACAGGCTCCTATCCAAAGCTGAGATTTATTCTGGAAAGTTTAAGCCTGCAGCTCCATACTGTAGGTGTCCTTACACCTACAACACTGAGGTGTCCTTACTCACCACCACCTCCCTGCCCTGCTTGTTCCCGCTGTCTGCCTGCAGAGAACCCTGGGGAGAACCTCCACCACTGCCCCGCTCTTCCTTCTTTTTGGTCTTCCCCCTTACTTGGGGAGATTGCTTGTACACTTCTGCTTTTCCTTCTCCCTTCCCTTTGCCCCTCTTTTACCAAGTCTAATCATACTCCTTTGATGGGACTATTTCCCTTGCAATCAACTTCATTGCAATTGTTTTGATTAGTGGTTATTGGCACCATTCCCCTATCAAAAAGAACTAATCAAACACCTGACCTGGTGGGTGGGGATCAATTCCACTACGATGAGCAAAGGAGAGCTGAGAGGACACTGATTTCATAAATGGACTCGTGAATGTTTTAGTTATAAAGAGTTTTGTGTCCCTATACCATTTAGTAATTGTAGGCCTGTGAAACTGAATTTTCAATTAACAAAAACTCTGCATTGTTCAATTCAAAGGATATGTTCTACTTACTATTTTGTACCAGAACAAATGTTGAACTGGCACCAAAGATGAATGACACATCCTACCAGCCCTCAACGAGGTCACAGTCCAATGGAGTTGATAGGCATGTACATATAACATGCAAGATTTCTTTTATAAATATTGCAGAGGTATAAACCAGGTGAAATTAAGGCATAATTAGGGAGAAACACATGATTTAAGAATCTCAAAAGGCTTACCGGGGGCATTACATTTTACTTTATTATTATTTTATTTTTATGAAGTCCTGTTGCATTTTATATTGAGTTCTATGATCCATTTAATGTATATGAAAAGTCGAAGGTCTTTGTCTAGATTCATTTTTTTTTTTTTTGCATGTAGCTGTCCAGTTGTTCCAGCACCAAAATTACACACGGAGAAACAGACAATCTCAATAGGCCTGTATCTATTAAAGGATTTGAAACTATAATTAATAACCTGCCAAAAAGAAAGCACTAGGGCCAGATTGGTTCACTGGTGAATTTTAACAAATATTTTAGGGAAAATGTATGCTTATTCTCTAAAAATAGAACTAGAATGAATACTTTCTAACTCATTCTATGAAACCAGCATTATCCTAACACCAAAAGCATACAAAGCATTACCAAAAAAAGGAAAAATTCAGACAAATGAATATAGTTGCAAAAATCCTGAACAAAATATTAGTCAATCAAATCCAACTATGTATGAACAGAATTATACACCATGGGCAAGTGGGATTTATTCCAGGTACACAAGGCTGGTTCAACATAAGAAAACCAACTAGTGTAATTCATCATATAAACAGGTTAAAGAAGAAAAACTATATGGTCCTATTAATAGATACAGAAAAAGCATTTGACAAATCCAGCATTCATTCATGACAAAAACGTTCAGTAAACTAGAAATAGAAGGGAACTATTGCAACTTAATAATGAGAATTTACAAAACACCTACAGCTAATATAATATTTATTAGTGAGAAACTAGATGCTTTCTCAGTAAGATTAAGAACAAGGCAAGGGGGCTTACCTGGTGGCGCAGTGGTTGAGAATCTGCCTGCTAATGCAGGGGATAGGGGTTCGAGCCCTGGTCTGGGAGGATCCCGCGTGCCGCGGAGCGGCTGGGCCCGTGAGCCACAATTGCTGGGCCTGCGCATCTGGAGCCTGTGCTCCGCGGCGGGAGAGGCCGCGGTGGTGGGAGGCCCGCGCGCCGCCATGAAGGGTGGCCCCCGCTTGCCGCGGCTGGGGGGGGCCCTCGCACAGAAGCGAGGACCCAGCGCAGCCATAAATAAATAAATAAATAAAATTGAAAAAAAAAAAAAAAAAAAAAACAAGGCAAGGGGGCTTCCCTGGTGGCGCAGTGGTTGAGAATCTGCCTGCCGATGCAGGGGACACGGGCTCGAGCCCTGGTCTGGGAAGATCCCACATGCCGCGGAGCAGCCAGGCCCGTGAGCCACAACTACTGAGCCTGCGCACCTGGAGCCTGTGCTCCGCAACAACAGAGGCAACGATAGCGAGGGGCCCACGCACCGCGATGAAGAGTGGCCCCTGCTGGCCGCAACTGGAGAAAGCCCTCGCACAGAAACGAAGACCCAACACAGCCAAAAATAAATAAATAAATAAAAAAGAACAAGGCAAGGATATCGCCTCTTAACACATTTTTTCAACATTGTCCTAGAATTCACAGCTAATATAATTAGACAAAAAAAGGAAATTAAAAGTATATAAATTGGAAAGGAAGAAATAAAACTCTTTTTGTAGATGACATGATCATCTATGTAGGAAATCTCACAGAATCAACAAAAAACTTTGAGAACTAATAAGCAATTATAGCAAGGTTGCAGGATACATTTTTCACATATACAAATTAATTGCTTCCCTGTACACCAGCAATGTACAACTGGGTTTTGAAATTAAAAACACAATATCATTTACATTAACACCCAAAAATGAAATACTTAGGTATAAGTCGAAGAAAATATGTGTAATATCTATATGAGGAAAAACTACAAACCTGTGAGGAAAGAAATCAAATAATTTAAATAAATGGAGAGATACTACATGGTCATGTATAGGATGATCAAAATTGTTAAGATGTCAGTTCTTCCCAACTTGATCTACAGATTTAATTAATCCCAATCACAATCCCAAGTGATCTTGTGGATATTGACAAACGGATTCTAAGGTTTGTCAAAACCCAGAATGGCTGACACAGTGTTGAAGGGAGAGAACAAAGTTGGAGGATTAACATTACCCAAAATCAAGACTTACTATAAAGTTAACAGTAATCAAGACAGTGTGGTATGGGCAAAAGAATAGACAAATAGATCAATGGAACTGAATAGAAAGCCCAGAAACAGACCAAGACCAATACAGTCAACTGATTTTGATAAAGGAACAGAGGCAATATGATGAACAAAGATAGTCTTTTCAACAAACAATGTTGGAATAACTAGACATCCACATGCAAAAAACAAGTGAATTTAGAAACAAACCTTACACCTTTCACGAACATTAAGTGAAAATAGAGCACAGACCTAAATATAAAACACAAAGCTATAAAACTTCTGGAAGATAACATGGAAGAAGATCTTCCAACTCTACAACACTCTGGAAAAGGCAAAACTATGGAGACACTAAAAAGATTAGGGGTTGCCAGGAATTAGGGACAAGAGAGGAATGATGAACAGGTAGATTACAAGAATTTTTAGGGCAGTGAAACTATTATGTATGAGATTGTAATGGTCAATACATGTCATCATACATTTATCCAAACCTATAGAACGTACAACACAAATAGTGAACTCTAATGTAAAACTTAATTAACAACAATATATCAGTATTGGTTCATCAATTGTAAAAATGTACCACTAATGCAAGATGTTAATAATTGGGGAAAAGGGAATGGGGCGTTGGCAGGAGAATAGAATAAATGGAATCTCTATATCTGCTTAATATTTCTGTAAACCTAACACTGCTCCAAAAAAAGTTTCTAATTAAAGAAATAGTGGCAGAGAGAGCTGTAGATTTGTAGCAAAGTGCTGATTCATGAAGGCTTTAGAGATTTAAGAAAAATGCAGTAAGTGATTGCTTAGGGCTAGGAGGCTTGTGGGGACAGTAGGGTGATAGGTATGGGATTTCTTCTTGAGGTGACAAAACTGTTTTAAAATTAACCGTCGTGATCATTGCACATATCTGTGAATATACTAAAAACGACTGAATTTTACACTCTAAATGGATGAGTTATAATCATATGTGAATTATATCTTAATAAGTCTGGCTAAAAAATTCAATGGCCTAGATCTGTGTTATTAAATTAAATAAACAGCACTTAATAGTTTTTCTATAGCTGAAGTGTATGCTGTAAGGTTCTAACATATGACTTCTTCCCAGGAAGTCAATAATGTTTAAAAGTGTAAAATTTCAGAGTTAATATCAATTTTTTACAGATCTCAATGACAAGAGAATCACAGATGCAAGGGCCAAGAGCCATTAAAAGAGTTTCCTTCCAGATCACGGACTAATGAATAAGATTTCCAAATGTCAATATTGATGACATGGAAAAGTATACACTATTCATTTGGAGTGAAGCTGTCAGCATTTCTTTTTGAATGAAAACAATGACAAAACCCTCTTCCCCAAACACACACGTACAAATGCCGAAGAGTGCATCCTCCTTCGTGAAGCTACCAACTCAGCAGCCTTCAATGAAGGGCATACAAAAGATGGAGCGCACTACAAATATCCATTGTTGCCGCCACCTCAGTAACACAGGAGTGGCTTTATCATCGGAAGTAATCGAAAGAAAGAAAGAACAGATGGACGTCTGGTTTATGGGGACTCACACAGTTAGCGTCACCCGAGGTGGAGGGCTTGCCACGGATAGAAATTAGGTGTTAGAAAGAGGGAACATGAGAGCAACAGAGAGGAAGACGGTTTGGAGAAGGGATGCTCAATTCTTTTATTCGGTTGTTTTATTTTGTGATATATGTCTGACAAACCGATTGCATAGAATTGCATTCTCTTACTGAGTGAAACTAATGAGTGTAATTATTTTAAATTGAGGCTATCTTATAAAAAAGCTGAAGAACTCGGGGGCTTCCCTGGTGGCACAGTGGTTGACACTCTGCCTGCTAATGCAGGGGACACGGGTTCGAGCCCTGGTCTGGGAAGATCCCACATGCCGCGGAGCAACTAGGCCCGTGAGCCACAATTACTGAGCCTGCGCGTCTGGAGCCTGTGCTCCGCAACAAGAGAGGCCACGATAATAAGAGGCCCGCGCACCGCGATGAAGAGTGGCCCCCGCCCACCGCAGCTAGAGAAAGCCCTCGCACAGAAACGAAGACCCAACACAGCCACAAATCAATAAATTTAAAAAAAAAATGCCACCTCAAAATATGCCACTTTGGCATAAATATGGTTTTGAGCTGAAAGCAATTGAAAATCAGCAGATGCAGGAAGAAATCTTCCCTCCCCTTTTCTCCCTAAAAGCAGGGCATGAATTTTCCCTGAGACCAGGGCCCCCTCTCACGAACCAGGAAGAAGAGAGTGACTCTTGTCCCCAAAGGTGGAGAATGGGCACTGAGGTGAGTCTACAGAAACAAACCTTATGAAAATAGCGCTTATCTCCCATCAGGTTCCCCATATATTTCCTACTCACTTTCCTCCAAACCCCCTTTCCTTTCTTAAAAATGGAATCTAAGCCCCCAAGTCTAACTACTTCTTTGAGTTTCACTTCCTTCCTGTTGGACTCTTTCACACAGAAAATATTAATTAAAGTAATTTATGTTTTTTCTTCCATTATTCTGTCGTTTGTCAGTTTACTTTGCAGGCCCCTACGAATAAACCTAAGAGGGTAGAGGAAAGAAATTTCCTCTCAGACATCAGCAATGAAGGGGAAAAAATGTTTTCGTGGTGACATGGGAATGAACTCTGGAGTTGGTCAGATCATCACAATGGTCACATCAGTCATCTATGCTGAGCAACCCTCCCTTGGTATTCTTGTCCTGCCTCTATTTCTCATGGTATCTGGTAGCACTGCAGTGCCCAGGAATGTCATGAGCTCTCTCCAAGGTGAGGCCTATATGCAGATATTATTTTATAAACTATTTCCAGAATCTTGTTCAAGGTAAAACCATACAATTCATGTTCTAAGTTCGAAGGCAGCTCAGCTCACAGAGAAGACCTTTGAGAAAGCACAACATGCTTACGGGTCTCTGGCATGGTATCAATGTCAGCCTCTAGACTGTGTCAAAAGCAATTCTGCACTCCCTCGTATGGACCAAACATGGGTAAAATACCTCTTCTGGCGCTTCCTTCTCTCTGATGATGTAGCTACCTGGGAGCCTGTAAGAACTCACTAACACTATGCTTTCTAAGAGCAGTTTCTGCTCTCGCTCAAAATCGTATAGTTTTTCTTTAATCAGGTGGATAGCTTCAAGATTAGTTTTTTGGTTTTTGGTATTTTTTACAATGGGATAACTTGATACTATATCTGAGAATACCCTTCCCAGTAATTCTAGTCTCCTTGACATCAGTAAGATACGGAAGAGAAAAACCTTTGTAAAATGGTGTTAAGGAAAATTATCCAAAAGCCTGAAAAAAACTAAAGGGACTTTTGCCTGTTCTTTCTTAGTTATGCTAGGGTTGGATTATCAGGCCTGCCTGCGGATTATCTGAATCTCTAGGCATGTACCTTTGCATCTTTGTGTAACTTGTTATTTACTATTGATAAAGGTATGCTGTAATTCTGAAGGGGTTGATGTTAATTTGTACCTTGATTTCTGTCAGATAGCAATACAAATAATGTCTGTTCAGTAGGGATGCAAATGATTCCTTTCTGATGGAAAATACAATTTCCAAAATTCAGAATGTTAGCTGATTTTCCCTACAGAACATTAGCTATTTTTTCTCTAAAATCAGTAATCCTATTTAAGAATTCTTCCAGCTACTAGAAAAGCTTCTACCCCATTTAGTTCTTTTGAATCAGCACTACCATCATGCCAGTTCTCTTATTAATGGGTTCATTAAATCTGTGCCATATACTGATTTTACATTTGCATGAGAGTCATGAGTTTAATTTATGAAAATGATACTTTGACAAGGAGCAATTGTGAGTAGCACAATGTGCACCAGTCAACAAACCATGGGCACACAAAGTAAGGGCTACCTGCATGGACATACACACCAAAAAGCCGGTCACTTTCAAACAGTATCTCTGCTATCTTTTCCCTGCTTTTATTTGGGTTCATAAGAGCTCAGATTTCCCAATATCTAGTAGATATGTTAAGTTTCTCTGTTAAAAATATATAGGCTTATATTTCTTTTAAGCTCATATATTATTTTTAATCAAAAGTTTGGACTCTGCCCTTTTCCACAGGATAGTTAGTGCCTAGTGATTTGAGGGTGGGTCTGATAACAGGCTCCTATCCAAAGCTGAGATTTATTCTGGAAAGTTTAAGCCTGCAGCTCCATACTGTAGGTGTCCTTACACCTACAACACTGAGGTGTCCTTACTCACCACCACCTCCCTGCCCTGCTTGTTCCCGCTGTCTGCCTGCAGAGAACCCTGGGGAGAACCTCCACCACTGCCCCGCTCTTCCTTCTTTTTGGTCTTCCCCCTTACTTGGGGAGATTGCTTGTACACTTCTGCTTTTCCTTCTCCCTTCCCTTTGCCCCTCTTTTACCAAGTCTAATCATACTCCTTTGATGGGACTATTTCCCTTGCAATCAACTTCATTGCAATTGTTTTGATTAGTGGTTATTGGCACCATTCCCCTATCAAAAAGAACTAATCAAACACCTGACCTGGTGGGTGGGGATCAATTCCACTACGATGAGCAAAGGAGAGCTGAGAGGACACTGATTTCATAAATGGACTCGTGAATGTTTTAGTTATAAAGAGTTTTGTGTCCCTATACCATTTAGTAATTGTAGGCCTGTGAAACTGAATTTTCAATTAACAAAAACTCTGCATTGTTCAATTCAAAGGATATGTTCTACTTACTATTTTGTACCAGAACAAATGTTGAACTGGCACCAAAGATGAATGACACATCCTACCAGCCCTCAACGAGGTCACAGTCCAATGGAGTTGATAGGCATGTACATATAACATGCAAGATTTCTTTTATAAATATTGCAGAGGTATAAACCAGGTGAAATTAAGGCATAATTAGGGAGAAACACATGATTTAAGAATCTCAAAAGGCTTACCGGGGGCATTACATTTTACTTTATTATTATTTTATTTTTATGAAGTCCTGTTGCATTTTATATTGAGTTCTATGATCCATTTAATGTATATGAAAAGTCGAAGGTCTTTGTCTAGATTCATTTTTTTTTTTTTTTTGCATGTAGCTGTCCAGTTGTTCCAGCACCAAAATTACACACGGAGAAACAGACAATCTCAATAGGCCTGTATCTATTAAAGGATTTGAAACTATAATTAATAACCTGCCAAAAAGAAAGCACTAGGGCCAGATTGGTTCACTGGTGAATTTTAACAAATATTTTAGGGAAAATGTATGCTTATTCTCTAAAAATAGAACTAGAATGAATACTTTCTAACTCATTCTATGAAACCAGCATTATCCTAACACCAAAAGCATACAAAGCATTACCAAAAAAAGGAAAAATTCAGACAAATGAATATAGTTGCAAAAATCCTGAACAAAATATTAGTCAATCAAATCCAACTATGTATGAACAGAATTATACACCATGGGCAAGTGGGATTTATTCCAGGTACACAAGGCTGGTTCAACATAAGAAAACCAACTAGTGTAATTCATCATATAAACAGGTTAAAGAAGAAAAACTATATGGTCCTATTAATAGATACAGAAAAAGCATTTGACAAATCCAGCATTCATTCATGACAAAAACGTTCAGTAAACTAGAAATAGAAGGGAACTATTGCAACTTAATAATGAGAATTTACAAAACACCTACAGCTAATATAATATTTATTAGTGAGAAACTAGATGCTTTCTCAGTAAGATTAAGAACAAGGCAAGGGGGCTTACCTGGTGGCGCAGTGGTTGAGAATCTGCCTGCTAATGCAGGGGATACGGGTTCGAGCCCTGGTCTGGGAGGATCCCGCGTGCCGCGGAGCGGCTGGGCCCGTGAGCCACAATTGCTGGGCCTGCGCGTCTGGAGCCTGTGCTCCGCGGCGGGAGAGGCCGCGGTGGTGGGAGGCCCGCGCGCCGCCATGAAGGGTGGCCCCCGCTTGCCGCGGCTGGGGGGGGGCCCTCGCACAGAAGCGAGGACCCAGCGCAGCCATAAATAAATAAATAAATAAATAAATAAATAAATAAATAAAATTTAAAAAAAGAAAAAAAAAAAAAAAAAAACAAGGCAAGGGGGCTTCCCTGGTGGCGCAGTGGTTGAGAATCTGCCTGCCGATGCAGGGGACACGGGCTCGAGCCCTGGTCTGGGAAGATCCCACATGCCGCGGAGCAGCCAGGCCCGTGAGCCACAACTACTGAGCCTGCGCACCTGGAGCCTGTGCTCCGCAACAACAGAGGCAACGATAGCGAGGGGCCCACGCACCGCGATGAAGAGTGGCCCCTGCTGGCCGCAACTGGAGAAAGCCCTCGCACAGAAACGAAGACCCAACACAGCCAAAAATAAATAAATAAATAAAAAAGAACAAGGCAAGGATATCGCCTCTTAACACATTTTTTCAACATTGTCCTAGAATTCACAGCTAATCTAATTAGACAAAAAAAGGAAATTAAAAGTATATAAATTGGAAAGGAAGAAATAAAACTCTTTTTGTAGATGACATGATCATCTATGTAGGAAATCTCACAGAATCAACAAAAAACTTTGAGAACTAATAAGCAATTATAGCAAGGTTGCAGGATACATTTTTCACATATACAAATTAATTGCTTCCCTGTACACCAGCAATGTACAACTGGGTTTTGAAATTAAAAACACAATATCATTTACATTAACACCCAAAAATGAAATACTTAGGTATAAGTCGAAGAAAATATGTGTAATATCTATATGAGGGAAAAACTACAAACCTGTGAGGAAAGAAATCAAATAATTTAAATAAATGGAGAGATACTACATGGTCATGTATAGGATGATCAAAATTGTTAAGATGTCAGTTCTTCCCAACTTGATCTACAGATTTAATTAATCCCAATCACAATCCCAAGTGATCTTGTGGATATTGACAAACGGATTCTAAGGTTTGTCAAAACCCAGAATGGCTGACACAGTGTTGAAGGGAGAGAACAAAGTTGGAGGATTAACATTACCCAAAATCAAGACTTACTATAAAGTTAACAGTAATCAAGACAGTGTGGTATGGGCAAAAGAATAGACAAATAGATCAATGGAACTGAATAGAAAGCCCAGAAACAGACCAAGACCAATACAGTCAACTGATTTTGATAAAGGAACAGAGGCAATATGATGAACAAAGATAGTCTTTTCAACAAACAATGTTGGAATAACTAGACATCCACATGCAAAAAACAAGTGAATTTAGAAACAAACCTTACACCTTTCACGAACATTAAGTGAAAATAGAGCACAGACCTAAATATAAAACACAAAGCTATAAAACTTCTGGAAGATAACATGGAAGAAGATCTTCCAACTCTACAACACTCTGGAAAAGGCAAAACTATGGAGACACTAAAAAGATTAGGGGTTGCCAGGAATTAGGGACAAGAGAGGAATGATGAACAGGTAGATTACAAGAATTTTTAGGGCAGTGAAACTATTATGTATGAGATTGTAATGGTCAATACATGTCATCATACATTTATCCAAACCTATAGAACGTACAACACAAATAGTGAACTCTAATGTAAAACTTAATTAACAACAATATATCAGTATTGGTTCATCAATTGTAAAAATGTACCACTAATGCAAGATGTTAATAATTGGGGAAAAGGGAATGGGGCGTTGGCAGGAGAATAGAATAAATGGAATCTCTATATCTGCTTAATATTTCTGTAAACCTAACACTGCTCCAAAAAAAGTTTCTAATTAAAGAAATAGTGGCAGAGAGAGCTGTAGATTTGTAGCAAAGTGCTGATTCATGAAGGCTTTAGAGATTTAAGAAAAATGCAGTAAGTGATTGCTTAGGGCTAGGAGGCTTGTGGGGACAGTAGGGTGATAGGTATGGGATTTCTTCTTGAGGTGACAAAACTGTTTTAAAATTAACCGTCGTGATCATTGCACATATCTGTGAATATACTAAAAACGACTGAATTTTACACTCTAAATGGATGAGTTATAATCATATGTGAATTATATCTTAATAAGTCTGGCTAAAAAATTCAATGGCCTAGATCTGTGTTATTAAATTAAATAAACAGCACTTAATAGTTTTTCTATAGCTGAAGTGTATGCTGTAAGGTTCTAACATATGACTTCTTCCCAGGAAGTCAATAATGTTTAAAAGTGTAAAATTTCAGAGTTAATATCAATTTTTTACAGATCTCAATGACAAGAGAATCACAGATGCAAGGGCCAAGAGCCATTAAAAGAGTTTCCTTCCAGATCACGGACTAATGAATAAGATTTCCAAATGTCAATATTGATGACATGGAAAAGTATACACTATTCATTTGGAGTGAAGCTGTCAGCATTTCTTTTTGAATGAAAACGATGACAAAACCCTCTTCCCCAAACACACACGTACAAATGCCGAAGAGTGCATCCTCCTTCGTGAAGCTACCAACTCAGCAGCCTTCAATGAAGGGCATACAAAAGATGGAGCGCACTACAAATATCCATTGTTGCCGCCACCTCAGTAACACAGGAGTGGCTTTATCATCGGAAGTAATCGAAAGAAAGAAAGAACAGATGGACGTCTGGTTTATGGGGACTCACACAGTTAGCGTCACCCGAGGTGGAGGGCTTGCCACGGATAGAAATTAGGTGTTAGAAAGAGGGAACATGAGAGCAACAGAGAGGAAGACGGTTTGGAGAAGGGATGCTCAATTCTTTTATTCGGTTGTTTTATTTTGTGATATATGTCTGACAAACCGATTGCATAGAATTGCATTCTCTTACTGAGTGAAACTAATGAGTGTAATTATTTTAAATTGAGGCTATCTTATAAAAAAGCTGAAGAACTCGGGGGCTTCCCTGGTGGCACAGTGGTTGACACTCTGCCTGCTAATGCAGGGGACACGGGTTCGAGCCCTGGTCTGGGAAGATCCCACATGCCGCGGAGCAACTAGGCCCGTGAGCCACAATTACTGAGCCTGCGCGTCTGGAGCCTGTGCTCCGCAACAAGAGAGGCCACGATAATAAGAGGCCCGCGCACCGCGATGAAGAGTGGCCCCCGCCCACCGCAGCTAGAGAAAGCCCTCGCACAGAAACGAAGACCCAACACAGCCACAAATCAATAAATTTAAAAAAAAAATGCCACCTCAAAATATGCCACTTTGGCATAAATATGGTTTTGAGCTGAAAGCAATTGAAAATCAGCAGATGCAGGAAGAAATCTTCCCTCCCCTTTTCTCCCTAAAAGCAGGGCATGAATTTTCCCTGAGACCGGGGCCCCCTCTCACGAACCAGGAAGAAGAGAGTGACTCTTGTCCCCAAAGGTGGAGAATGGGCACTGAGGTGAGTCTACAGAAACAAACCTTATGAAAATAGCGCTTATCTCCCATCAGGTTCCCCATATATTTCCTACTCACTTTCCTCCAAACCCCCTTTCCTTTCTTAAAAATGGAATCTAAGCCCCCAAGTCTAACTACTTCTTTGAGTTTCACTTCCTTCCTGTTGGACTCTTTCACACAGAAAATATTAATTAAAGTAATTTATGTTTTTTCTTCCATTATTCTGTCGTTTGTCAGTTTACTTTGCAGGCCCCTACGAATAAACCTAAGAGGGTAGAGGAAAGAAATTTCCTCTCAGACATCAGCAATGAAGGGGAAAAAATGTTTTCGTGGTGACATGGGAATGAACTCTGGAGTTGGTCAGATCATCACAATGGTCACATCAGTCATCTATGCTGAGCAACCCTCCCTTGGTATTCTTGTCCTGCCTCTATTTCTCATGGTATCTGGTAGCACTGCAGTGCCCAGGAATGTCATGAGCTCTCTCCAAGGTGAGGCCTATATGCAGATATTATTTTATAAACTATTTCCAGAATCTTGTTCAAGGTAAAACCATACAATTCATGTTCTAAGTTCGAAGGCAGCTCAGCTCACAGAGAAGACCTTTGAGAAAGCACAACATGCTTACGGGTCTCTGGCATGGTATCAATGTCAGCCTCTAGACTGTGTCAAAAGCAATTCTGCACTCCCTCGTATGGACCAAACATGGGTAAAATACCTCTTCTGGCGCTTCCTTCTCTCTGATGATGTAGCTACCTGGGAGCCTGTAAGAACTCACTAACACTATGCTTTCTAAGAGCAGTTTCTGCTCTCGCTCAAAATCGTATAGTTTTTCTTTAATCAGGTGGATAGCTTCAAGATTAGTTTTTTGGTTTTTGGTATTTTTTACAATGGGATAACTTGATACTATATCTGAGAATACCCTTCCCAGTAATTCTAGTCTCCTTGACATCAGTAAGATACGGAAGAGAAAAACCTTTGTAAAATGGTGTTAAGGAAAATTATCCAAAAGCCTGAAAAAAACTAAAGGGACTTTTGCCTGTTCTTTCTTAGTTATGCTAGGGTTGGATTATCAGGCCTGCCTGCGGATTATCTGAATCTCTAGGCATGTACCTTTGCATCTTTGTGTAACTTGTTATTTACTATTGATAAAGGTATGCTGTAATTCTGAAGGGGTTGATGTTAATTTGTACCTTGATTTCTGTCAGATAGCAATACAAATAATGTCTGTTCAGTAGGGATGCAAATGATTCCTTTCTGATGGAAAATACAATTTCCAAAATTCAGAATGTTAGCTGATTTTCCCTACAGAACATTAGCTATTTTTTCTCTAAAATCAGTAATCCTATTTAAGAATTCTTCCAGCTACTAGAAAAGCTTCTACCCCATTTAGTTCTTTTGAATCAGCACTACCATCATGCCAGTTCTCTTATTAATGGGTTCATTAAATCTGTGCCATATACTGATTTTACATTTGCATGAGAGTCATGAGTTTAATTTATGAAAATGATACTTTGACAAGGAGCAATTGTGAGTAGCACAATGTGCACCAGTCAACAAACCATGGGCACACAAAGTAAGGGCTACCTGCATGGACATACACACCAAAAAGCCGGTCACTTTCAAACAGTATCTCTGCTATCTTTTCCCTGCTTTTATTTGGGTTCATAAGAGCTCAGATTTCCCAATATCTAGTAGATATGTTAAGTTTCTCTGTTAAAAATATATAGGCTTATATTTCTTTTAAGCTCATATATTATTTTTAATCAAAAGTTTGGACTCTGCCCTTTTCCACAGGATAGTTAGTGCCTAGTGATTTGAGGGTGGGTCTGATAACAGGCTCCTATCCAAAGCTGAGATTTATTCTGGAAAGTTTAAGCCTGCAGCTCCATACTGTAGGTGTCCTTACACCCACAACACTGAGGTGTCCTTACTCACCACCACCTCCCTGCCCTGCTTGTTCCCGCTGTCTGCCTGCAGAGAACCCTGGGGAGAACCTCCACCACTGCCCCGCTCTTCCTTCTTTTTGGTCTTCCCCCTTACTTGGGGAGATTGCTTGTACACTTCTGCTTTTCCTTCTCCCTTCCCTTTGCCCCTCTTTTACCAAGTCTAATCATACTCCTTTGATGGGACTATTTCCCTTGCAATCAACTTCATTGCAATTGTTTTGATTAGTGGTTATTGGCACCATTCCCCTATCAAAAAGAACTAATCAAACACCTGACCTGGTGGGTGGGGATCAATTCCACTACGATGAGCAAAGGAGAGCTGAGAGGACACTGATTTCATAAATGGACTCGTGAATGTTTTAGTTATAAAGAGTTTTGTGTCCCTATACCATTTAGTAATTGTAGGCCTGTGAAACTGAATTTTCAATTAACAAAAACTCTGCATTGTTCAATTCAAAGGATATGTTCTACTTACTATTTTGTACCAGAACAAATGTTGAACTGGCACCAAAGATGAATGACACATCCTACCAGCCCTCAACGAGGTCACAGTCCAATGGAGTTGATAGGCATGTACATATAACATGCAAGATTTCTTTTATAAATATTGCAGAGGTATAAACCAGGTGAAATTAAGGCATAATTAGGGAGAAACACATGATTTAAGAATCTCAAAAGGCTTACCGGGGGCATTACATTTTACTTTATTATTATTTTATTTTTATGAAGTCCTGTTGCATTTTATATTGAGTTCTATGATCCATTTAATGTATATGAAAAGTCGAAGGTCTTTGTCTAGATTCATTTTTTTTTTTTTTTTGCATGTAGCTGTCCAGTTGTTCCAGCACCAAAATTACACACGGAGAAACAGACAATCTCAATAGGCCTGTATCTATTAAAGGATTTGAAACTATAATTAATAACCTGCCAAAAAGAAAGCACTAGGGCCAGATTGGTTCACTGGTGAATTTTAACAAATATTTTAGGGAAAATGTATGCTTATTCTCTAAAAATAGAACTAGAATGAATACTTTCTAACTCATTCTATGAAACCAGCATTATCCTAACACCAAAAGCATACAAAGCATTACCAAAAAAAGGAAAAATTCAGACAAATGAATATAGTTGCAAAAATCCTGAACAAAATATTAGTCAATCAAATCCAACTATGTATGAACAGAATTATACACCATGGGCAAGTGGGATTTATTCCAGGTACACAAGGCTGGTTCAACATAAGAAAACCAACTAGTGTAATTCATCATATAAACAGGTTAAAGAAGAAAAACTATATGGTCCTATTAATAGATACAGAAAAAGCATTTGACAAATCCAGCATTCATTCATGACAAAAACGTTCAGTAAACTAGAAATAGAAGGGAACTATTGCAACTTAATAATGAGAATTTACAAAACACCTACAGCTAATATAATATTTATTAGTGAGAAACTAGATGCTTTCTCAGTAAGATTAAGAACAAGGCAAGGGGGCTTACCTGGTGGCGCAGTGGTTGAGAATCTGCCTGCTAATGCAGGGGATACGGGTTCGAGCCCTGGTCTGGGAGGATCCCGCGTGCCGCGGAGCGGCTGGGCCCGTGAGCCACAATTGCTGGGCCTGCGCGTCTGGAGCCTGTGCTCCGCGGCGGGAGAGGCCGCGGTGGTGGGAGGCCCGCGCGCCGCCATGAAGGGTGGCCCCCGCTTGCCGCGGCTGGGGGGGGGCCCTCGCACAGAAGCGAGGACCCAGCGCAGCCATAAATAAATAAATAAATAAATAAATAAATAAATAAAATTTAAAAAAAGAAAAAAAAAAAAAAAAAAACAAGGCAAGGGGGCTTCCCTGGTGGCGCAGTGGTTGAGAATCTGCCTGCCGATGCAGGGGACACGGGCTCGAGCCCTGGTCTGGGAAGATCCCACATGCCGCGGAGCAGCCAGGCCCGTGAGCCACAACTACTGAGCCTGCGCACCTGGAGCCTGTGCTCCGCAACAACAGAGGCAACGATAGCGAGGGGCCCACGCACCGCGATGAAGAGTGGCCCCTGCTGGCCGCAACTGGAGAAAGCCCTCGCACAGAAACGAAGACCCAACACAGCCAAAAATAAATAAATAAATAAAAAAGAACAAGGCAAGGATATCGCCTCTTAACACATTTTTTCAACATTGTCCTAGAATTCACAGCTAATCTAATTAGACAAAAAAAGGAAATTAAAAGTATATAAATTGGAAAGGAAGAAATAAAACTCTTTTTGTAGATGACATGATCATCTATGTAGGAAATCTCACAGAATCAACAAAAAACTTTGAGAACTAATAAGCAATTATAGCAAGGTTGCAGGATACATTTTTCACATATACAAATTAATTGCTTCCCTGTACACCAGCAATGTACAACTGGGTTTTGAAATTAAAAACACAATATCATTTACATTAACACCCAAAAATGAAATACTTAGGTATAAGTCGAAGAAAATATGTGTAATATCTATATGAGGGAAAAACTACAAACCTGTGAGGAAAGAAATCAAATAATTTAAATAAATGGAGAGATACTACATGGTCATGTATAGGATGATCAAAATTGTTAAGATGTCAGTTCTTCCCAACTTGATCTACAGATTTAATTAATCCCAATCACAATCCCAAGTGATCTTGTGGATATTGACAAACGGATTCTAAGGTTTGTCAAAACCCAGAATGGCTGACACAGTGTTGAAGGGAGAGAACAAAGTTGGAGGATTAACATTACCCAAAATCAAGACTTACTATAAAGTTAACAGTAATCAAGACAGTGTGGTATGGGCAAAAGAATAGACAAATAGATCAATGGAACTGAATAGAAAGCCCAGAAACAGACCAAGACCAATACAGTCAACTGATTTTGATAAAGGAACAGAGGCAATATGATGAACAAAGATAGTCTTTTCAACAAACAATGTTGGAATAACTAGACATCCACATGCAAAAAACAAGTGAATTTAGAAACAAACCTTACACCTTTCACGAACATTAAGTGAAAATAGAGCACAGACCTAAATATAAAACACAAAGCTATAAAACTTCTGGAAGATAACATGGAAGAAGATCTTCCAACTCTACAACACTCTGGAAAAGGCAAAACTATGGAGACACTAAAAAGATTAGGGGTTGCCAGGAATTAGGGACAAGAGAGGAATGATGAACAGGTAGATTACAAGAATTTTTAGGGCAGTGAAACTATTATGTATGAGATTGTAATGGTCAATACATGTCATCATACATTTATCCAAACCTATAGAACGTACAACACAAATAGTGAACTCTAATGTAAAACTTAATTAACAACAATATATCAGTATTGGTTCATCAATTGTAAAAATGTACCACTAATGCAAGATGTTAATAATTGGGGAAAAGGGAATGGGGCGTTGGCAGGAGAATAGAATAAATGGAATCTCTATATCTGCTTAATATTTCTGTAAACCTAACACTGCTCCAAAAAAAGTTTCTAATTAAAGAAATAGTGGCAGAGAGAGCTGTAGATTTGTAGCAAAGTGCTGATTCATGAAGGCTTTAGAGATTTAAGAAAAATGCAGTAAGTGATTGCTTAGGGCTAGGAGGCTTGTGGGGACAGTAGGGTGATAGGTATGGGATTTCTTCTTGAGGTGACAAAACTGTTTTAAAATTAACCGTCGTGATCATTGCACATATCTGTGAATATACTAAAAACGACTGAATTTTACACTCTAAATGGATGAGTTATAATCATATGTGAATTATATCTTAATAAGTCTGGCTAAAAAATTCAATGGCCTAGATCTGTGTTATTAAATTAAATAAACAGCACTTAATAGTTTTTCTATAGCTGAAGTGTATGCTGTAAGGTTCTAACATATGACTTCTTCCCAGGAAGTCAATAATGTTTAAAAGTGTAAAATTTCAGAGTTAATATCAATTTTTTACAGATCTCAATGACAAGAGAATCACAGATGCAAGGGCCAAGAGCCATTAAAAGAGTTTCCTTCCAGATCACGGACTAATGAATAAGATTTCCAAATGTCAATATTGATGACATGGAAAAGTATACACTATTCATTTGGAGTGAAGCTGTCAGCATTTCTTTTTGAATGAAAACGATGACAAAACCCTCTTCCCCAAACACACACGTACAAATGCCGAAGAGTGCATCCTCCTTCGTGAAGCTACCAACTCAGCAGCCTTCAATGAAGGGCATACAAAAGATGGAGCGCACTACAAATATCCATTGTTGCCGCCACCTCAGTAACACAGGAGTGGCTTTATCATCGGAAGTAATCGAAAGAAAGAAAGAACAGATGGACGTCTGGTTTATGGGGACTCACACAGTTAGCGTCACCCGAGGTGGAGGGCTTGCCACGGATAGAAATTAGGTGTTAGAAAGAGGGAACATGAGAGCAACAGAGAGGAAGACGGTTTGGAGAAGGGATGCTCAATTCTTTTATTCGGTTGTTTTATTTTGTGATATATGTCTGACAAACCGATTGCATAGAATTGCATTCTCTTACTGAGTGAAACTAATGAGTGTAATTATTTTAAATTGAGGCTATCTTATAAAAAAGCTGAAGAACTCGGGGGCTTCCCTGGTGGCACAGTGGTTGACACTCTGCCTGCTAATGCAGGGGACACGGGTTCGAGCCCTGGTCTGGGAAGATCCCACATGCCGCGGAGCAACTAGGCCCGTGAGCCACAATTACTGAGCCTGCGCGTCTGGAGCCTGTGCTCCGCAACAAGAGAGGCCACGATAATAAGAGGCCCGCGCACCGCGATGAAGAGTGGCCCCCGCCCACCGCAGCTAGAGAAAGCCCTCGCACAGAAACGAAGACCCAACACAGCCACAAATCAATAAATTTAAAAAAAAAATGCCACCTCAAAATATGCCACTTTGGCATAAATATGGTTTTGAGCTGAAAGCAATTGAAAATCAGCAGATGCAGGAAGAAATCTTCCCTCCCCTTTTCTCCCTAAAAGCAGGGCATGAATTTTCCCTGAGACCGGGGCCCCCTCTCACGAACCAGGAAGAAGAGAGTGACTCTTGTCCCCAAAGGTGGAGAATGGGCACTGAGGTGAGTCTACAGAAACAAACCTTATGAAAATAGCGCTTATCTCCCATCAGGTTCCCCATATATTTCCTACTCACTTTCCTCCAAACCCCCTTTCCTTTCTTAAAAATGGAATCTAAGCCCCCAAGTCTAACTACTTCTTTGAGTTTCACTTCCTTCCTGTTGGACTCTTTCACACAGAAAATATTAATTAAAGTAATTTATGTTTTTTCTTCCATTATTCTGTCGTTTGTCAGTTTACTTTGCAGGCCCCTACGAATAAACCTAAGAGGGTAGAGGAAAGAAATTTCCTCTCAGACATCAGCAATGAAGGGGAAAAAATGTTTTCGTGGTGACATGGGAATGAACTCTGGAGTTGGTCAGATCATCACAATGGTCACATCAGTCATCTATGCTGAGCAACCCTCCCTTGGTATTCTTGTCCTGCCTCTATTTCTCATGGTATCTGGTAGCACTGCAGTGCCCAGGAATGTCATGAGCTCTCTCCAAGGTGAGGCCTATATGCAGATATTATTTTATAAACTATTTCCAGAATCTTGTTCAAGGTAAAACCATACAATTCATGTTCTAAGTTCGAAGGCAGCTCAGCTCACAGAGAAGACCTTTGAGAAAGCACAACATGCTTACGGGTCTCTGGCATGGTATCAATGTCAGCCTCTAGACTGTGTCAAAAGCAATTCTGCACTCCCTCGTATGGACCAAACATGGGTAAAATACCTCTTCTGGCGCTTCCTTCTCTCTGATGATGTAGCTACCTGGGAGCCTGTAAGAACTCACTAACACTATGCTTTCTAAGAGCAGTTTCTGCTCTCGCTCAAAATCGTATAGTTTTTCTTTAATCAGGTGGATAGCTTCAAGATTAGTTTTTTGGTTTTTGGTATTTTTTACAATGGGATAACTTGATACTATATCTGAGAATACCCTTCCCAGTAATTCTAGTCTCCTTGACATCAGTAAGATACGGAAGAGAAAAACCTTTGTAAAATGGTGTTAAGGAAAATTATCCAAAAGCCTGAAAAAAACTAAAGGGACTTTTGCCTGTTCTTTCTTAGTTATGCTAGGGTTGGATTATCAGGCCTGCCTGCGGATTATCTGAATCTCTAGGCATGTACCTTTGCATCTTTGTGTAACTTGTTATTTACTATTGATAAAGGTATGCTGTAATTCTGAAGGGGTTGATGTTAATTTGTACCTTGATTTCTGTCAGATAGCAATACAAATAATGTCTGTTCAGTAGGGATGCAAATGATTCCTTTCTGATGGAAAATACAATTTCCAAAATTCAGAATGTTAGCTGATTTTCCCTACAGAACATTAGCTATTTTTTCTCTAAAATCAGTAATCCTATTTAAGAATTCTTCCAGCTACTAGAAAAGCTTCTACCCCATTTAGTTCTTTTGAATCAGCACTACCATCATGCCAGTTCTCTTATTAATGGGTTCATTAAATCTGTGCCATATACTGATTTTACATTTGCATGAGAGTCATGAGTTTAATTTATGAAAATGATACTTTGACAAGGAGCAATTGTGAGTAGCACAATGTGCACCAGTCAACAAACCATGGGCACACAAAGTAAGGGCTACCTGCATGGACATACACACCAAAAAGCCGGTCACTTTCAAACAGTATCTCTGCTATCTTTTCCCTGCTTTTATTTGGGTTCATAAGAGCTCAGATTTCCCAATATCTAGTAGATATGTTAAGTTTCTCTGTTAAAAATATATAGGCTTATATTTCTTTTAAGCTCATATATTATTTTTAATCAAAAGTTTGGACTCTGCCCTTTTCCACAGGATAGTTAGTGCCTAGTGATTTGAGGGTGGGTCTGATAACAGGCTCCTATCCAAAGCTGAGATTTATTCTGGAAAGTTTAAGCCTGCAGCTCCATACTGTAGGTGTCCTTACACCTACAACACTGAGGTGTCCTTACTCACCACCACCTCCCTGCCCTGCTTGTTCCCGCTGTCTGCCTGCAGAGAACCCTGGGGAGAACCTCCACCACTGCCCCGCTCTTCCTTCTTTTTGGTCTTCCCCCTTACTTGGGGAGATTGCTTGTACACTTCTGCTTTTCCTTCTCCCTTCCCTTTGCCCCTCTTTTACCAAGTCTAATCATACTCCTTTGATGGGACTATTTCCCTTGCAATCAACTTCATTGCAATTGTTTTGATTAGTGGTTATTGGCACCATTCCCCTATCAAAAAGAACTAATCAAACACCTGACCTGGTGGGTGGGGATCAATTCCACTACGATGAGCAAAGGAGAGCTGAGAGGACACTGATTTCATAAATGGACTCGTGAATGTTTTAGTTATAAAGAGTTTTGTGTCCCTATACCATTTAGTAATTGTAGGCCTGTGAAACTGAATTTTCAATTAACAAAAACTCTGCATTGTTCAATTCAAAGGATATGTTCTACTTACTATTTTGTACCAGAACAAATGTTGAACTGGCACCAAAGATGAATGACACATCCTACCAGCCCTCAACGAGGTCACAGTCCAATGGAGTTGATAGGCATGTACATATAACATGCAAGATTTCTTTTATAAATATTGCAGAGGTATAAACCAGGTGAAATTAAGGCATAATTAGGGAGAAACACATGATTTAAGAATCTCAAAAGGCTTACCGGGGGCATTACATTTTACTTTATTATTATTTTATTTTTATGAAGTCCTGTTGCATTTTATATTGAGTTCTATGATCCATTTAATGTATATGAAAAGTCGAAGGTCTTTGTCTAGATTCATTTTTTTTTTTTTTTTGCATGTAGCTGTCCAGTTGTTCCAGCACCAAAATTACACACGGAGAAACAGACAATCTCAATAGGCCTGTATCTATTAAAGGATTTGAAACTATAATTAATAACCTGCCAAAAAGAAAGCACTAGGGCCAGATTGGTTCACTGGTGAATTTTAACAAATATTTTAGGGAAAATGTATGCTTATTCTCTAAAAATAGAACTAGAATGAATACTTTCTAACTCATTCTATGAAACCAGCATTATCCTAACACCAAAAGCATACAAAGCATTACCAAAAAAAGGAAAAATTCAGACAAATGAATATAGTTGCAAAAATCCTGAACAAAATATTAGTCAATCAAATCCAACTATGTATGAACAGAATTATACACCATGGGCAAGTGGGATTTATTCCAGGTACACAAGGCTGGTTCAACATAAGAAAACCAACTAGTGTAATTCATCATATAAACAGGTTAAAGAAGAAAAACTATATGGTCCTATTAATAGATACAGAAAAAGCATTTGACAAATCCAGCATTCATTCATGACAAAAACGTTCAGTAAACTAGAAATAGAAGGGAACTATTGCAACTTAATAATGAGAATTTACAAAACACCTACAGCGAATATAATATTTATTAGTGAGAAACTAGATGCTTTCTCAGTAAGATTAAGAACAAGGCAAGGGGGCTTACCTGGTGGCGCAGTGGTTGAGAATCTGCCTGCTAATGTAGGGGATAGGGGTTCGAGCCCTGGTCTGGGAGGATCCCGCGTGCCGCGGAGCGGCTGGGCCCGTGAGCCACAATTGCTGGGCCTGCGCGTCTGGAGCCTGTGCTCCGCGGCGGGAGAGGCCGCGGTGGTGGGAGGCCCGCGCGCCGCCATGAAGGGTGGCCCCCGCTTGCCGCGGCTGGGGGGGGGCCCTCGCACAGAAGCGAGGACCCAGCGCAGCCATAAATAAATAAATAAATAAATAAATAAATAAATAAAATTTAAAAAAAGAAAAAAAAAAAAAAAAAAACAAGGCAAGGGGGCTTCCCTGGTGGCGCAGTGGTTGAGAATCTGCCTGCCGATGCAGGGGACACGGGCTCGAGCCCTGGTCTGGGAAGATCCCACATGCCGCGGAGCAGCCAGGCCCGTGAGCCACAACTACTGAGCCTGCGCACCTGGAGCCTGTGCTCCGCAACAACAGAGGCAACGATAGCGAGGGGCCCACGCACCGCGATGAAGAGTGGCCCCTGCTGGCCGCAACTGGAGAAAGCCCTCGCACAGAAACGAAGACCCAACACAGCCAAAAATAAATAAATAAATAAAAAAGAACAAGGCAAGGATATCGCCTCTTAACACATTTTTTCAACATTGTCCTAGAATTCACAGCTAATCTAATTAGACAAAAAAAGGAAATTAAAAGTATATAAATTGGAAAGGAAGAAATAAAACTCTTTTTGTAGATGACATGATCATCTATGTAGGAAATCTCACAGAATCAACAAAAAACTTTGAGAACTAATAAGCAATTATAGCAAGGTTGCAGGATACATTTTTCACATATACAAATTAATTGCTTCCCTGTACACCAGCAATGTACAACTGGGTTTTGAAATTAAAAACACAATATCATTTACATTAACACCCAAAAATGAAATACTTAGGTATAAGTCGAAGAAAATATGTGTAATATCTATATGAGGGAAAAACTACAAACCTGTGAGGAAAGAAATCAAATAATTTAAATAAATGGAGAGATACTACATGGTCATGTATAGGATGATCAAAATTGTTAAGATGTCAGTTCTTCCCAACTTGATCTACAGATTTAATTAATCCCAATCACAATCCCAAGTGATCTTGTGGATATTGACAAACGGATTCTAAGGTTTGTCAAAACCCAGAATGGCTGACACAGTGTTGAAGGGAGAGAACAAAGTTGGAGGATTAATATTACCCAAAATCAAGACTTACTATAAAGTTAACAGTAATCAAGACAGTGTGGTATGGGCAAAAGAATAGACAAATAGATCAATGGAACTGAATAGAAAGCCCAGAAACAGACCAAGACCAATACAGTCAACTGATTTTGATAAAGGAACAGAGGCAATATGATGAACAAAGATAGTCTTTTCAACAAACAATGTTGGAATAACTAGACATCCACATGCAAAAAACAAGTGAATTTAGAAACAAACCTTACACCTTTCACGAACATTAAGTGAAAATAGAGCACAGACCTAAATATAAAACACAAAGCTATAAAACTTCTGGAAGATAACATGGAAGAAGATCTTCCAACTCTACAACACTCTGGAAAAGGCAAAACTATGGAGACACTAAAAAGATTAGGGGTTGCCAGGAATTAGGGACAAGAGAGGAATGATGAACAGGTAGATTACAAGAATTTTTAGGGCAGTGAAACTATTATGTATGAGATTGTAATGGTCAATACATGTCATCATACATTTATCCAAACCTATAGAACGTACAACACAAATAGTGAACTCTAATGTAAAACTTAATTAACAACAATATATCAGTATTGGTTCATCAATTGTAAAAATGTACCACTAATGCAAGATGTTAATAATTGGGGAAAAGGGAATGGGGCGTTGGCAGGAGAATAGAATAAATGGAATCTCTATATCTGCTTAATATTTCTGTAAACCTAACACTGCTCCAAAAAAAGTTTCTAATTAAAGAAATAGTGGCAGAGAGAGCTGTAGATTTGTAGCAAAGTGCTGATTCATGAAGGCTTTAGAGATTTAAGAAAAATGCAGTAAGTGATTGCTTAGGGCTAGGAGGCTTGTGGGGACAGTAGGGTGATAGGTATGGGATTTCTTCTTGAGGTGACAAAACTGTTTTAAAATTAACCGTCGTGATCATTGCACATATCTGTGAATATACTAAAAACGACTGAATTTTACACTCTAAATGGATGAGTTATAATCATATGTGAATTATATCTTAATAAGTCTGGCTAAAAAATTCAATGGCCTAGATCTGTGTTATTAAATTAAATAAACAGCACTTAATAGTTTTTCTATAGCTGAAGTGTATGCTGTAAGGTTCTAACATATGACTTCTTCCCAGGAAGTCAATAATGTTTAAAAGTGTAAAATTTCAGAGTTAATATCAATTTTTTACAGATCTCAATGACAAGAGAATCACAGATGCAAGGGCCAAGAGCCATTAAAAGAGTTTCCTTCCAGATCACGGACTAATGAATAAGATTTCCAAATGTCAATATTGATGACATGGAAAAGTATACACTATTCATTTGGAGTGAAGCTGTCAGCATTTCTTTTTGAATGAAAACGATGACAAAACCCTCTTCCCCAAACACACACGTACAAATGCCGAAGAGTGCATCCTCCTTCGTGAAGCTACCAACTCAGCAGCCTTCAATGAAGGGCATACAAAAGATGGAGCGCACTACAAATATCCATTGTTGCCGCCACCTCAGTAACACAGGAGTGGCTTTATCATCGGAAGTAATCGAAAGAAAGAAAGAACAGATGGACGTCTGGTTTATGGGGACTCACACAGTTAGCGTCACCCGAGGTGGAGGGCTTGCCACGGATAGAAATTAGGTGTTAGAAAGAGGGAACATGAGAGCAACAGAGAGGAAGACGGTTTGGAGAAGGGATGCTCAATTCTTTTATTCGGTTGTTTTATTTTGTGATATATGTCTGACAAACCGATTGCATAGAATTGCATTCTCTTACTGAGTGAAACTAATGAGTGTAATTATTTTAAATTGAGGCTATCTTATAAAAAAGCTGAAGAACTCGGGGGCTTCCCTGGTGGCACAGTGGTTGACACTCTGCCTGCTAATGCAGGGGACACGGGTTCGAGCCCTGGTCTGGGAAGATCCCACATGCCGCGGAGCAACTAGGCCCGTGAGCCACAATTACTGAGCCTGCGCGTCTGGAGCCTGTGCTCCGCAACAAGAGAGGCCACGATAATAAGAGGCCCGCGCACCGCGATGAAGAGTGGCCCCCGCCCACCGCAGCTAGAGAAAGCCCTCGCACAGAAACGAAGACCCAACACAGCCACAAATCAATAAATTTAAAAAAAAAATGCCACCTCAAAATATGCCACTTTGGCATAAATATGGTTTTGAGCTGAAAGCAATTGAAAATCAGCAGATGCAGGAAGAAATCTTCCCTCCCCTTTTCTCCCTAAAAGCAGGGCATGAATTTTCCCTGAGACCGGGGCCCCCTCTCACGAACCAGGAAGAAGAGAGTGACTCTTGTCCCCAAAGGTGGAGAATGGGCACTGAGGTGAGTCTACAGAAACAAACCTTATGAAAATAGCGCTTATCTCCCATCAGGTTCCCCATATATTTCCTACTCACTTTCCTCCAAACCCCCTTTCCTTTCTTAAAAATGGAATCTAAGCCCCCAAGTCTAACTACTTCTTTGAGTTTCACTTCCTTCCTGTTGGACTCTTTCACACAGAAAATATTAATTAAAGTAATTTATGTTTTTTCTTCCATTATTCTGTCGTTTGTCAGTTTACTTTGCAGGCCCCTACGAATAAACCTAAGAGGGTAGAGGAAAGAAATTTCCTCTCAGACATCAGCAATGAAGGGGAAAAAATGTTTTCGTGGTGACATGGGAATGAACTCTGGAGTTGGTCAGATCATCACAATGGTCACATCAGTCATCTATGCTGAGCAACCCTCCCTTGGTATTCTTGTCCTGCCTCTATTTCTCATGGTATCTGGTAGCACTGCAGTGCCCAGGAATGTCATGAGCTCTCTCCAAGGTGAGGCCTATATGCAGATATTATTTTATAAACTATTTCCAGAATCTTGTTCAAGGTAAAACCATACAATTCATGTTCTAAGTTCGAAGGCAGCTCAGCTCACAGAGAAGACCTTTGAGAAAGCACAACATGCTTACGGGTCTCTGGCATGGTATCAATGTCAGCCTCTAGACTGTGTCAAAAGCAATTCTGCACTCCCTCGTATGGACCAAACATGGGTAAAATACCTCTTCTGGCGCTTCCTTCTCTCTGATGATGTAGCTACCTGGGAGCCTGTAAGAACTCACTAACACTATGCTTTCTAAGAGCAGTTTCTGCTCTCGCTCAAAATCGTATAGTTTTTCTTTAATCAGGTGGATAGCTTCAAGATTAGTTTTTTGGTTTTTGGTATTTTTTACAATGGGATAACTTGATACTATATCTGAGAATACCCTTCCCAGTAATTCTAGTCTCCTTGACATCAGTAAGATACGGAAGAGAAAAACCTTTGTAAAATGGTGTTAAGGAAAATTATCCAAAAGCCTGAAAAAAACTAAAGGGACTTTTGCCTGTTCTTTCTTAGTTATGCTAGGGTTGGATTATCAGGCCTGCCTGCGGATTATCTGAATCTCTAGGCATGTACCTTTGCATCTTTGTGTAACTTGTTATTTACTATTGATAAAGGTATGCTGTAATTCTGAAGGGGTTGATGTTAATTTGTACCTTGATTTCTGTCAGATAGCAATACAAATAATGTCTGTTCAGTAGGGATGCAAATGATTCCTTTCTGATGGAAAATACAATTTCCAAAATTCAGAATGTTAGCTGATTTTCCCTACAGAACATTAGCTATTTTTTCTCTAAAATCAGTAATCCTATTTAAGAATTCTTCCAGCTACTAGAAAAGCTTCTACCCCATTTAGTTCTTTTGAATCAGCACTACCATCATGCCAGTTCTCTTATTAATGGGTTCATTAAATCTGTGCCATATACTGATTTTACATTTGCATGAGAGTCATGAGTTTAATTTATGAAAATGATACTTTGACAAGGAGCAATTGTGAGTAGCACAATGTGCACCAGTCAACAAACCATGGGCACACAAAGTAAGGGCTACCTGCATGGACATACACACCAAAAAGCCGGTCACTTTCAAACAGTATCTCTGCTATCTTTTCCCTGCTTTTATTTGGGTTCATAAGAGCTCAGATTTCCCAATATCTAGTAGATATGTTAAGTTTCTCTGTTAAAAATATATAGGCTTATATTTCTTTTAAGCTCATATATTATTTTTAATCAAAAGTTTGGACTCTGCCCTTTTCCACAGGATAGTTAGTGCCTAGTGATTTGAGGGTGGGTCTGATAACAGGCTCCTATCCAAAGCTGAGATTTATTCTGGAAAGTTTAAGCCTGCAGCTCCATACTGTAGGTGTCCTTACACCTACAACACTGAGGTGTCCTTACTCACCACCACCTCCCTGCCCTGCTTGTTCCCGCTGTCTGCCTGCAGAGAACCCTGGGGAGAACCTCCACCACTGCCCCGCTCTTCCTTCTTTTTGGTCTTCCCCCTTACTTGGGGAGATTGCTTGTACACTTCTGCTTTTCCTTCTCCCTTCCCTTTGCCCCTCTTTTACCAAGTCTAATCATACTCCTTTGATGGGACTATTTCCCTTGCAATCAACTTCATTGCAATTGTTTTGATTAGTGGTTATTGGCACCATTCCCCTATCAAAAAGAACTAATCAAACACCTGACCTGGTGGGTGGGGATCAATTCCACTACGATGAGCAAAGGAGAGCTGAGAGGACACTGATTTCATAAATGGACTCGTGAATGTTTTAGTTATAAAGAGTTTTGTGTCCCTATACCATTTAGTAATTGTAGGCCTGTGAAACTGAATTTTCAATTAACAAAAACTCTGCATTGTTCAATTCAAAGGATATGTTCTACTTACTATTTTGTACCAGAACAAATGTTGAACTGGCACCAAAGATGAATGACACATCCTACCAGCCCTCAACGAGGTCACAGTCCAATGGAGTTGATAGGCATGTACATATAACATGCAAGATTTCTTTTATAAATATTGCAGAGGTATAAACCAGGTGAAATTAAGGCATAATTAGGGAGAAACACATGATTTAAGAATCTCAAAAGGCTTACCGGGGGCATTACATTTTACTTTATTATTATTTTATTTTTATGAAGTCCTGTTGCATTTTATATTGAGTTCTATGATCCATTTAATGTATATGAAAAGTCGAAGGTCTTTGTCTAGATTCTTTTTTTTTTTTTTTTTGCATGTAGCTGTCCAGTTGTTCCAGCACCAAAATTACACACGGAGAAACAGACAATCTCAATAGGCCTGTATCTATTAAAGGATTTGAAACTATAATTAATAACCTGCCAAAAAGAAAGCACTAGGGCCAGATTGGTTCACTGGTGAATTTTAACAAATATTTTAGGGAAAATGTATGCTTATTCTCTAAAAATAGAACTAGAATGAATACTTTCTAACTCATTCTATGAAACCAGCATTATCCTAACACCAAAAGCATACAAAGCATTACCAAAAAAAGGAAAAATTCAGACAAATGAATATAGTTGCAAAAATCCTGAACAAAATATTAGTCAATCAAATCCAACTATGTATGAACAGAATTATACACCATGGGCAAGTGGGATTTATTCCAGGTACACAAGGCTGGTTCAACATAAGAAAACCAACTAGTGTAATTCATCATATAAACAGGTTAAAGAAGAAAAACTATATGGTCCTATTAATAGATACAGAAAAAGCATTTGACAAATCCAGCATTCATTCATGACAAAAACGTTCAGTAAACTAGAAATAGAAGGGAACTATTGCAACTTAATAATGAGAATTTACAAAACACCTACAGCGAATATAATATTTATTAGTGAGAAACTAGATGCTTTCTCAGTAAGATTAAGAACAAGGCAAGGGGGCTTACCTGGTGGCGCAGTGGTTGAGAATCTGCCTGCTAATGTAGGGGATAGGGGTTCGAGCCCTGGTCTGGGAGGATCCCGCGTGCCGCGGAGCGGCTGGGCCCGTGAGCCACAATTGCTGGGCCTGCGCGTCTGGAGCCTGTGCTCCGCGGCGGGAGAGGCCGCGGTGGTGGGAGGCCCGCGCGCCGCCATGAAGGGTGGCCCCCGCTTGCCGCGGCTGGGGGGGGCCCTCGCACAGAAGCGAGGACCCAGCGCAGCCATAAATAAATAAATAAATAAATAAATAAATAAAATTAAAAAAAAGAAAAAAAAAAAAAAAAAAAAACAAGGCAAGGGGGCTTCCCTGGTGGCGCAGTGGTTGAGAATCTGCCTGCCGATGCAGGGGACACGGGCTCGAGCCCTGGTCTGGGAAGATCCCACATGCCGCGGAGCAGCCAGGCCCGTGAGCCACAACTACTGAGCCTGCGCACCTGGAGCCTGTGCTCCGCAACAACAGAGGCAACGATAGCGAGGGGCCCACGCACCGCGATGAAGAGTGGCCCCTGCTGGCCGCAACTGGAGAAAGCCCTCGCACAGAAACGAAGACCCAACACAGCCAAAAATAAATAAATAAATAAAAAAGAACAAGGCAAGGATATCGCCTCTTAACACATTTTTTCAACATTGTCCTAGAATTCACAGCTAATCTAATTAGACAAAAAAAGGAAATTAAAAGTATATAAATTGGAAAGGAAGAAATAAAACTCTTTTTGTAGATGACATGATCATCTATGTAGGAAATCTCACAGAATCAACAAAAAACTTTGAGAACTAATAAGCAATTATAGCAAGGTTGCAGGATACATTTTTCACATATACAAATTAATTGCTTCCCTGTACACCAGCAATGTACAACTGGGTTTTGAAATTAAAAACACAATATCATTTACATTAACACCCAAAAATGAAATACTTAGGTATAAGTCGAAGAAAATATGTGTAATATCTATATGAGGGAAAAACTACAAACCTGTGAGGAAAGAAATCAAATAATTTAAATAAATGGAGAGATACTACATGGTCATGTATAGGATGATCAAAATTGTTAAGATGTCAGTTCTTCCCAACTTGATCTACAGATTTAATTAATCCCAATCACAATCCCAAGTGATCTTGTGGATATTGACAAACGGATTCTAAGGTTTGTCAAAACCCAGAATGGCTGACACAGTGTTGAAGGGAGAGAACAAAGTTGGAGGATTAACATTACCCAAAATCAAGACTTACTATAAAGTTAACAGTAATCAAGACAGTGTGGTATGGGCAAAAGAATAGACAAATAGATCAATGGAACTGAATAGAAAGCCCAGAAACAGACCAAGACCAATACAGTCAACTGATTTTGATAAAGGAACAGAGGCAATATGATGAACAAAGATAGTCTTTTCAACAAACAATGTTGGAATAACTAGACATCCACATGCAAAAAAAAAAAACAAACAAGTGAATTTAGAAACAAACCTTACACCTTTCACGAACATTAAGTGAAAATAGAGCACAGACCTAAATATAAAACACAAAGCTATAAAACTTCTGGAAGATAACATGGAAGAAGATCTTCCAACTCTACAACACTCTGGAAAAGGCAAAACTATGGAGACACTAAAAAGATTAGGGGTTGCCAGGAATTAGGGACAAGAGAGGAATGATGAACAGGTAGATTACAAGAATTTTTAGGGCAGTGAAACTATTATGTATGAGATTGTAATGGTCAATACATGTCATCATACATTTATCCAAACCTATAGAACGTACAACACAAATAGTGAACTCTAATGTAAAACTTAATTAACAACAATATATCAGTATTGGTTCATCAATTGTAAAAATGTACCACTAATGCAAGATGTTAATAATTGGGGAAAAGGGAATGGGGCGTTGGCAGGAGAATAGAATAAATGGAATCTCTATATCTGCTTAATATTTCTGTAAACCTAACACTGCTCCAAAAAAAGTTTCTAATTAAAGAAATAGTGGCAGAGAGAGCTGTAGATTTGTAGCAAAGTGCTGATTCATGAAGGCTTTAGAGATTTAAGAAAAATGCAGTAAGTGATTGCTTAGGGCTAGGAGGCTTGTGGGGACAGTAGGGTGATAGGTATGGGATTTCTTCTTGAGGTGACAAAACTGTTTTAAAATTAACCGTCGTGATCATTGCACATATCTGTGAATATACTAAAAACGACTGAATTTTACACTCTAAATGGATGAGTTATAATCATATGTGAATTATATCTTAATAAGTCTGGCTAAAAAATTCAATGGCCTAGATCTGTGTTATTAAATTAAATAAACAGCACTTAATAGTTTTTCTATAGCTGAAGTGTATGCTGTAAGGTTCTAACATATGACTTCTTCCCAGGAAGTCAATAATGTTTAAAAGTGTAAAATTTCAGAGTTAATATCAATTTTTTACAGATCTCAATGACAAGAGAATCACAGATGCAAGGGCCAAGAGCCATTAAAAGAGTTTCCTTCCAGATCACGGACTAATGAATAAGATTTCCAAATGTCAATATTGATGACATGGAAAAGTATACACTATTCATTTGGAGTGAAGCTGTCAGCATTTCTTTTTGAATGAAAACGATGACAAAACCCTCTTCCCCAAACACACACGTACAAATGCCGAAGAGTGCATCCTCCTTCGTGAAGCTACCAACTCAGCAGCCTTCAATGAAGGGCATACAAAAGATGGAGCGCACTACAAATATCCATTGTTGCCGCCACCTCAGTAACACAGGAGTGGCTTTATCATCGGAAGTAATCGAAAGAAAGAAAGAACAGATGGACGTCTGGTTTATGGGGACTCACACAGTTAGCGTCACCCGAGGTGGAGGGCTTGCCACGGATAGAAATTAGGTGTTAGAAAGAGGGAACATGAGAGCAACAGAGAGGAAGACGGTTTGGAGAAGGGATGCTCAATTCTTTTATTCGGTTGTTTTATTTTGTGATATATGTCTGACAAACCGATTGCATAGAATTGCATTCTCTTACTGAGTGAAACTAATGAGTGTAATTATTTTAAATTGAGGCTATCTTATAAAAAAGCTGAAGAACTCGGGGGCTTCCCTGGTGGCACAGTGGTTGACACTCTGCCTGCTAATGCAGGGGACACGGGTTCGAGCCCTGGTCTGGGAAGATCCCACATGCCGCGGAGCAACTAGGCCCGTGAGCCACAATTACTGAGCCTGCGCGTCTGGAGCCTGTGCTCCGCAACAAGAGAGGCCACGATAATAAGAGGCCCGCGCACCGCGATGAAGAGTGGCCCCCGCCCACCGCAGCTAGAGAAAGCCCTCGCACAGAAACGAAGACCCAACACAGCCACAAATCAATAAATTAAAAAAAAAAATGCCACCTCAAAATATGCCACTTTGGCATAAATATGGTTTTGAGCTGAAAGCAATTGAAAATCAGCAGATGCAGGAAGAAATCTTCCCTCCCCTTTTCTCCCTAAAAGCAGGGCATGAATTTTCCCTGAGACCGGGGCCCCCTCTCACGAACCAGGAAGAAGAGAGTGACTCTTGTCCCCAAAGGTGGAGAATGGGCACTGAGGTGAGTCTACAGAAACAAACCTTATGAAAATAGCGCTTATCTCCCATCAGGTTCCCCATATATTTCCTACTCACTTTCCTCCAAACCCCCTTTCCTTTCTTAAAAATGGAATCTAAGCCCCCAAGTCTAACTACTTCTTTGAGTTTCACTTCCTTCCTGTTGGACTCTTTCACACAGAAAATATTAATTAAAGTAATTTATGTTTTTTCTTCCATTATTCTGTCGTTTGTCAGTTTACTTTGCAGGCCCCTACGAATAAACCTAAGAGGGTAGAGGAAAGAAATTTCCTCTCAGACATCAGCAATGAAGGGGAAAAAATGTTTTCGTGGTGACATGGGAATGAACTCTGGAGTTGGTCAGATCATCACAATGGTCACATCAGTCATCTATGCTGAGCAACCCTCCCTTGGTATTCTTGTCCTGCCTCTATTTCTCATGGTATCTGGTAGCACTGCAGTGCCCAGGAATGTCATGAGCTCTCTCCAAGGTGAGGCCTATATGCAGATATTATTTTATAAACTATTTCCAGAATCTTGTTCAAGGTAAAACCATACAATTCATGTTCTAAGTTCGAAGGCAGCTCAGCTCACAGAGAAGACCTTTGAGAAAGCACAACATGCTTACGGGTCTCTGGCATGGTATCAATGTCAGCCTCTAGACTGTGTCAAAAGCAATTCTGCACTCCCTCGTATGGACCAAACATGGGTAAAATACCTCTTCTGGCGCTTCCTTCTCTCTGATGATGTAGCTACCTGGGAGCCTGTAAGAACTCACTAACACTATGCTTTCTAAGAGCAGTTTCTGCTCTCGCTCAAAATCGTATAGTTTTTCTTTAATCAGGTGGATAGCTTCAAGATTAGTTTTTTGGTTTTTGGTATTTTTTACAATGGGATAACTTGATACTATATCTGAGAATACCCTTCCCAGTAATTCTAGTCTCCTTGACATCAGTAAGATACGGAAGAGAAAAACCTTTGTAAAATGGTGTTAAGGAAAATTATCCAAAAGCCTGAAAAAAACTAAAGGGACTTTTGCCTGTTCTTTCTTAGTTATGCTAGGGTTGGATTATCAGGCCTGCCTGCGGATTATCTGAATCTCTAGGCATGTACCTTTGCATCTTTGTGTAACTTGTTATTTACTATTGATAAAGGTATGCTGTAATTCTGAAGGGGTTGATGTTAATTTGTACCTTGATTTCTGTCAGATAGCAATACAAATAATGTCTGTTCAGTAGGGATGCAAATGATTCCTTTCTGATGGAAAATACAATTTCCAAAATTCAGAATGTTAGCTGATTTTCCCTACAGAACATTAGCTATTTTTTCTCTAAAATCAGTAATCCTATTTAAGAATTCTTCCAGCTACTAGAAAAGCTTCTACCCCATTTAGTTCTTTTGAATCAGCACTACCATCATGCCAGTTCTCTTATTAATGGGTTCATTAAATCTGTGCCATATACTGATTTTACATTTGCATGAGAGTCATGAGTTTAATTTATGAAAATGATACTTTGACAAGGAGCAATTGTGAGTAGCACAATGTGCACCAGTCAACAAACCATGGGCACACAAAGTAAGGGCTACCTGCATGGACATACACACCAAAAAGCCGGTCACTTTCAAACAGTATCTCTGCTATCTTTTCCCTGCTTTTATTTGGGTTCATAAGAGCTCAGATTTCCCAATATCTAGTAGATATGTTAAGTTTCTCTGTTAAAAATATATAGGCTTATATTTCTTTTAAGCTCATATATTATTTTTAATCAAAAGTTTGGACTCTGCCCTTTTCCACAGGATAGTTAGTGCCTAGTGATTTGAGGGTGGGTCTGATAACAGGCTCCTATCCAAAGCTGAGATTTATTCTGGAAAGTTTAAGCCTGCAGCTCCATACTGTAGGTGTCCTTACACCCACAACACTGAGGTGTCCTTACTCACCACCACCTCCCTGCCCTGCTTGTTCCCGCTGTCTGCCTGCAGAGAACCCTGGGGAGAACCTCCACCACTGCCCCGCTCTTCCTTCTTTTTGGTCTTCCCCCTTACTTGGGGAGATTGCTTGTACACTTCTGCTTTTCCTTCTCCCTTCCCTTTGCCCCTCTTTTACCAAGTCTAATCATACTCCTTTGATGGGACTATTTCCCTTGCAATCAACTTCATTGCAATTGTTTTGATTAGTGGTTATTGGCACCATTCCCCTATCAAAAAGAACTAATCAAACACCTGACCTGGTGGGTGGGGATCAATTCCACTACGATGAGCAAAGGAGAGCTGAGAGGACACTGATTTCATAAATGGACTCGTGAATGTTTTAGTTATAAAGAGTTTTGTGTCCCTATACCATTTAGTAATTGTAGGCCTGTGAAACTGAATTTTCAATTAACAAAAACTCTGCATTGTTCAATTCAAAGGATATGTTCTACTTACTATTTTGTACCAGAACAAATGTTGAACTGGCACCAAAGATGAATGACACATCCTACCAGCCCTCAACGAGGTCACAGTCCAATGGAGTTGATAGGCATGTACATATAACATGCAAGATTTCTTTTATAAATATTGCAGAGGTATAAACCAGGTGAAATTAAGGCATAATTAGGGAGAAACACATGATTTAAGAATCTCAAAAGGCTTACCGGGGGCATTACATTTTACTTTATTATTATTTTATTTTTATGAAGTCCTGTTGCATTTTATATTGAGTTCTATGATCCATTTAATGTATATGAAAAGTCGAAGGTCTTTGTCTAGATTCATTTTTTTTTTTTTTTTGCATGTAGCTGTCCAGTTGTTCCAGCACCAAAATTACACACGGAGAAACAGACAATCTCAATAGGCCTGTATCTATTAAAGGATTTGAAACTATAATTAATAACCTGCCAAAAAGAAAGCACTAGGGCCAGATTGGTTCACTGGTGAATTTTAACAAATATTTTAGGGAAAATGTATGCTTATTCTCTAAAAATAGAACTAGAATGAATACTTTCTAACTCATTCTATGAAACCAGCATTATCCTAACACCAAAAGCATACAAAGCATTACCAAAAAAAGGAAAAATTCAGACAAATGAATATAGTTGCAAAAATCCTGAACAAAATATTAGTCAATCAAATCCAACTATGTATGAACAGAATTATACACCATGGGCAAGTGGGATTTATTCCAGGTACACAAGGCTGGTTCAACATAAGAAAACCAACTAGTGTAATTCATCATATAAACAGGTTAAAGAAGAAAAACTATATGGTCCTATTAATAGATACAGAAAAAGCATTTGACAAATCCAGCATTCATTCATGACAAAAACGTTCAGTAAACTAGAAATAGAAGGGAACTATTGCAACTTAATAATGAGAATTTACAAAACACCTACAGCGAATATAATATTTATTAGTGAGAAACTAGATGCTTTCTCAGTAAGATTAAGAACAAGGCAAGGGGGCTTACCTGGTGGCGCAGTGGTTGAGAATCTGCCTGCTAATGTAGGGGATAGGGGTTCGAGCCCTGGTCTGGGAGGATCCCGCGTGCCGCGGAGCGGCTGGGCCCGTGAGCCACAATTGCTGGGCCTGCGCGTCTGGAGCCTGTGCTCCGCGGCGGGAGAGGCCGCGGTGGTGGGAGGCCCGCGCGCCGCCATGAAGGGTGGCCCCCGCTTGCCGCGGCTGGGGGGGGCCCTCGCACAGAAGCGAGGACCCAGCGCAGCCATAAATAAATAAATAAATAAATAAATAAATAAAATTAAAAAAAAGAAAAAAAAAAAAAAAAAAAAAACAAGGCAAGGGGGCTTCCCTGGTGGCGCAGTGGTTGAGAATCTGCCTGCCGATGCAGGGGACACGGGCTCGAGCCCTGGTCTGGGAAGATCCCACATGCCGCGGAGCAGCCAGGCCCGTGAGCCACAACTACTGAGCCTGCGCACCTGGAGCCTGTGCTCCGCAACAACAGAGGCAACGATAGCGAGGGGCCCACGCACCGCGATGAAGAGTGGCCCCTGCTGGCCGCAACTGGAGAAAGCCCTCGCACAGAAACGAAGACCCAACACAGCCAAAAATAAATAAATAAATAAAAAAGAACAAGGCAAGGATATCGCCTCTTAACACATTTTTTCAACATTGTCCTAGAATTCACAGCTAATCTAATTAGACAAAAAAAGGAAATTAAAAGTATATAAATTGGAAAGGAAGAAATAAAACTCTTTTTGTAGATGACATGATCATCTATGTAGGAAATCTCACAGAATCAACAAAAAACTTTGAGAACTAATAAGCAATTATAGCAAGGTTGCAGGATACATTTTTCACATATACAAATTAATTGCTTCCCTGTACACCAGCAATGTACAACTGGGTTTTGAAATTAAAAACACAATATCATTTACATTAACACCCAAAAATGAAATACTTAGGTATAAGTCGAAGAAAATATGTGTAATATCTATATGAGGGAAAAACTACAAACCTGTGAGGAAAGAAATCAAATAATTTAAATAAATGGAGAGATACTACATGGTCATGTATAGGATGATCAAAATTGTTAAGATGTCAGTTCTTCCCAACTTGATCTACAGATTTAATTAATCCCAATCACAATCCCAAGTGATCTTGTGGATATTGACAAACGGATTCTAAGGTTTGTCAAAACCCAGAATGGCTGACACAGTGTTGAAGGGAGAGAACAAAGTTGGAGGATTAACATTACCCAAAATCAAGACTTACTATAAAGTTAACAGTAATCAAGACAGTGTGGTATGGGCAAAAGAATAGACAAATAGATCAATGGAACTGAATAGAAAGCCCAGAAACAGACCAAGACCAATACAGTCAACTGATTTTGATAAAGGAACAGAGGCAATATGATGAACAAAGATAGTCTTTTCAACAAACAATGTTGGAATAACTAGACATCCACATGCAAAAAAAAAAAACAAACAAGTGAATTTAGAAACAAACCTTACACCTTTCACGAACATTAAGTGAAAATAGAGCACAGACCTAAATATAAAACACAAAGCTATAAAACTTCTGGAAGATAACATGGAAGAAGATCTTCCAACTCTACAACACTCTGGAAAAGGCAAAACTATGGAGACACTAAAAAGATTAGGGGTTGCCAGGAATTAGGGACAAGAGAGGAATGATGAACAGGTAGATTACAAGAATTTTTAGGGCAGTGAAACTATTATGTATGAGATTGTAATGGTCAATACATGTCATCATACATTTATCCAAACCTATAGAACGTACAACACAAATAGTGAACTCTAATGTAAAACTTAATTAACAACAATATATCAGTATTGGTTCATCAATTGTAAAAATGTACCACTAATGCAAGATGTTAATAATTGGGGAAAAGGGAATGGGGCGTTGGCAGGAGAATAGAATAAATGGAATCTCTATATCTGCTTAATATTTCTGTAAACCTAACACTGCTCCAAAAAAAGTTTCTAATTAAAGAAATAGTGGCAGAGAGAGCTGTAGATTTGTAGCAAAGTGCTGATTCATGAAGGCTTTAGAGATTTAAGAAAAATGCAGTAAGTGATTGCTTAGGGCTAGGAGGCTTGTGGGGACAGTAGGGTGATAGGTATGGGATTTCTTCTTGAGGTGACAAAACTGTTTTAAAATTAACCGTCGTGATCATTGCACATATCTGTGAATATACTAAAAACGACTGAATTTTACACTCTAAATGGATGAGTTATAATCATATGTGAATTATATCTTAATAAGTCTGGCTAAAAAATTCAATGGCCTAGATCTGTGTTATTAAATTAAATAAACAGCACTTAATAGTTTTTCTATAGCTGAAGTGTATGCTGTAAGGTTCTAACATATGACTTCTTCCCAGGAAGTCAATAATGTTTAAAAGTGTAAAATTTCAGAGTTAATATCAATTTTTTACAGATCTCAATGACAAGAGAATCACAGATGCAAGGGCCAAGAGCCATTAAAAGAGTTTCCTTCCAGATCACGGACTAATGAATAAGATTTCCAAATGTCAATATTGATGACATGGAAAAGTATACACTATTCATTTGGAGTGAAGCTGTCAGCATTTCTTTTTGAATGAAAACGATGACAAAACCCTCTTCCCCAAACACACACGTACAAATGCCGAAGAGTGCATCCTCCTTCGTGAAGCTACCAACTCAGCAGCCTTCAATGAAGGGCATACAAAAGATGGAGCGCACTACAAATATCCATTGTTGCCGCCACCTCAGTAACACAGGAGTGGCTTTATCATCGGAAGTAATCGAAAGAAAGAAAGAACAGATGGACGTCTGGTTTATGGGGACTCACACAGTTAGCGTCACCCGAGGTGGAGGGCTTGCCACGGATAGAAATTAGGTGTTAGAAAGAGGGAACATGAGAGCAACAGAGAGGAAGACGGTTTGGAGAAGGGATGCTCAATTCTTTTATTCGGTTGTTTTATTTTGTGATATATGTCTGACAAACCGATTGCATAGAATTGCATTCTCTTACTGAGTGAAACTAATGAGTGTAATTATTTTAAATTGAGGCTATCTTATAAAAAAGCTGAAGAACTCGGGGGCTTCCCTGGTGGCACAGTGGTTGACACTCTGCCTGCTAATGCAGGGGACACGGGTTCGAGCCCTGGTCTGGGAAGATCCCACATGCCGCGGAGCAACTAGGCCCGTGAGCCACAATTACTGAGCCTGCGCGTCTGGAGCCTGTGCTCCGCAACAAGAGAGGCCACGATAATAAGAGGCCCGCGCACCGCGATGAAGAGTGGCCCCCGCCCACCGCAGCTAGAGAAAGCCCTCGCACAGAAACGAAGACCCAACACAGCCACAAATCAATAAATTTAAAAAAAAAATGCCACCTCAAAATATGCCACTTTGGCATAAATATGGTTTTGAGCTGAAAGCAATTGAAAATCAGCAGATGCAGGAAGAAATCTTCCCTCCCCTTTTCTCCCTAAAAGCAGGGCATGAATTTTCCCTGAGACCGGGGCCCCCTCTCACGAACCAGGAAGAAGAGAGTGACTCTTGTCCCCAAAGGTGGAGAATGGGCACTGAGGTGAGTCTACAGAAACAAACCTTATGAAAATAGCGCTTATCTCCCATCAGGTTCCCCATATATTTCCTACTCACTTTCCTCCAAACCCCCTTTCCTTTCTTAAAAATGGAATCTAAGCCCCCAAGTCTAACTACTTCTTTGAGTTTCACTTCCTTCCTGTTGGACTCTTTCACACAGAAAATATTAATTAAAGTAATTTATGTTTTTTCTTCCATTATTCTGTCGTTTGTCAGTTTACTTTGCAGGCCCCTACGAATAAACCTAAGAGGGTAGAGGAAAGAAATTTCCTCTCAGACATCAGCAATGAAGGGGAAAAAATGTTTTCGTGGTGACATGGGAATGAACTCTGGAGTTGGTCAGATCATCACAATGGTCACATCAGTCATCTATGCTGAGCAACCCTCCCTTGGTATTCTTGTCCTGCCTCTATTTCTCATGGTATCTGGTAGCACTGCAGTGCCCAGGAATGTCATGAGCTCTCTCCAAGGTGAGGCCTATATGCAGATATTATTTTATAAACTATTTCCAGAATCTTGTTCAAGGTAAAACCATACAATTCATGTTCTAAGTTCGAAGGCAGCTCAGCTCACAGAGAAGACCTTTGAGAAAGCACAACATGCTTACGGGTCTCTGGCATGGTATCAATGTCAGCCTCTAGACTGTGTCAAAAGCAATTCTGCACTCCCTCGTATGGACCAAACATGGGTAAAATACCTCTTCTGGCGCTTCCTTCTCTCTGATGATGTAGCTACCTGGGAGCCTGTAAGAACTCACTAACACTATGCTTTCTAAGAGCAGTTTCTGCTCTCGCTCAAAATCGTATAGTTTTTCTTTAATCAGGTGGATAGCTTCAAGATTAGTTTTTTGGTTTTTGGTATTTTTTACAATGGGATAACTTGATACTATATCTGAGAATACCCTTCCCAGTAATTCTAGTCTCCTTGACATCAGTAAGATACGGAAGAGAAAAACCTTTGTAAAATGGTGTTAAGGAAAATTATCCAAAAGCCTGAAAAAAACTAAAGGGACTTTTGCCTGTTCTTTCTTAGTTATGCTAGGGTTGGATTATCAGGCCTGCCTGCGGATTATCTGAATCTCTAGGCATGTACCTTTGCATCTTTGTGTAACTTGTTATTTACTATTGATAAAGGTATGCTGTAATTCTGAAGGGGTTGATGTTAATTTGTACCTTGATTTCTGTCAGATAGCAATACAAATAATGTCTGTTCAGTAGGGATGCAAATGATTCCTTTCTGATGGAAAATACAATTTCCAAAATTCAGAATGTTAGCTGATTTTCCCTACAGAACATTAGCTATTTTTTCTCTAAAATCAGTAATCCTATTTAAGAATTCTTCCAGCTACTAGAAAAGCTTCTACCCCATTTAGTTCTTTTGAATCAGCACTACCATCATGCCAGTTCTCTTATTAATGGGTTCATTAAATCTGTGCCATATACTGATTTTACATTTGCATGAGAGTCATGAGTTTAATTTATGAAAATGATACTTTGACAAGGAGCAATTGTGAGTAGCACAATGTGCACCAGTCAACAAACCATGGGCACACAAAGTAAGGGCTACCTGCATGGACATACACACCAAAAAGCCGGTCACTTTCAAACAGTATCTCTGCTATCTTTTCCCTGCTTTTATTTGGGTTCATAAGAGCTCAGATTTCCCAATATCTAGTAGATATGTTAAGTTTCTCTGTTAAAAATATATAGGCTTATATTTCTTTTAAGCTCATATATTATTTTTAATCAAAAGTTTGGACTCTGCCCTTTTCCACAGGATAGTTAGTGCCTAGTGATTTGAGGGTGGGTCTGATAACAGGCTCCTATCCAAAGCTGAGATTTATTCTGGAAAGTTTAAGCCTGCAGCTCCATACTGTAGGTGTCCTTACACCTACAACACTGAGGTGTCCTTACTCACCACCACCTCCCTGCCCTGCTTGTTCCCGCTGTCTGCCTGCAGAGAACCCTGGGGAGAACCTCCACCACTGCCCCGCTCTTCCTTCTTTTTGGTCTTCCCCCTTACTTGGGGAGATTGCTTGTACACTTCTGCTTTTCCTTCTCCCTTCCCTTTGCCCCTCTTTTACCAAGTCTAATCATACTCCTTTGATGGGACTATTTCCCTTGCAATCAACTTCATTGCAATTGTTTTGATTAGTGGTTATTGGCACCATTCCCCTATCAAAAAGAACTAATCAAACACCTGACCTGGTGGGTGGGGATCAATTCCACTACGATGAGCAAAGGAGAGCTGAGAGGACACTGATTTCATAAATGGACTCGTGAATGTTTTAGTTATAAAGAGTTTTGTGTCCCTATACCATTTAGTAATTGTAGGCCTGTGAAACTGAATTTTCAATTAACAAAAACTCTGCATTGTTCAATTCAAAGGATATGTTCTACTTACTATTTTGTACCAGAACAAATGTTGAACTGGCACCAAAGATGAATGACACATCCTACCAGCCCTCAACGAGGTCACAGTCCAATGGAGTTGATAGGCATGTACATATAACATGCAAGATTTCTTTTATAAATATTGCAGAGGTATAAACCAGGTGAAATTAAGGCATAATTAGGGAGAAACACATGATTTAAGAATCTCAAAAGGCTTACCGGGGGCATTACATTTTACTTTATTATTATTTTATTTTTATGAAGTCCTGTTGCATTTTATATTGAGTTCTATGATCCATTTAATGTATATGAAAAGTCGAAGGTCTTTGTCTAGATTCATTTTTTTTTTTTTTTTGCATGTAGCTGTCCAGTTGTTCCAGCACCAAAATTACACACGGAGAAACAGACAATCTCAATAGGCCTGTATCTATTAAAGGATTTGAAACTATAATTAATAACCTGCCAAAAAGAAAGCACTAGGGCCAGATTGGTTCACTGGTGAATTTTAACAAATATTTTAGGGAAAATGTATGCTTATTCTCTAAAAATAGAACTAGAATGAATACTTTCTAACTCATTCTATGAAACCAGCATTATCCTAACACCAAAAGCATACAAAGCATTACCAAAAAAAGGAAAAATTCAGACAAATGAATATAGTTGCAAAAATCCTGAACAAAATATTAGTCAATCAAATCCAACTATGTATGAACAGAATTATACACCATGGGCAAGTGGGATTTATTCCAGGTACACAAGGCTGGTTCAACATAAGAAAACCAACTAGTGTAATTCATCATATAAACAGGTTAAAGAAGAAAAACTATATGGTCCTATTAATAGATACAGAAAAAGCATTTGACAAATCCAGCATTCATTCATGACAAAAACGTTCAGTAAACTAGAAATAGAAGGGAACTATTGCAACTTAATAATGAGAATTTACAAAACACCTACAGCGAATATAATATTTATTAGTGAGAAACTAGATGCTTTCTCAGTAAGATTAAGAACAAGGCAAGGGGGCTTACCTGGTGGCGCAGTGGTTGAGAATCTGCCTGCTAATGTAGGGGATAGGGGTTCGAGCCCTGGTCTGGGAGGATCCCGCGTGCCGCGGAGCGGCTGGGCCCGTGAGCCACAATTGCTGGGCCTGCGCGTCTGGAGCCTGTGCTCCGCGGCGGGAGAGGCCGCGGTGGTGGGAGGCCCGCGCGCCGCCATGAAGGGTGGCCCCCGCTTGCCGCGGCTGGGGGGGGCCCTCGCACAGAAGCGAGGACCCAGCGCAGCCATAAATAAATAAATAAATAAATAAATAAATAAAATTAAAAAAAAGAAAAAAAAAAAAAAAAAAAAACAAGGCAAGGGGGCTTCCCTGGTGGCGCAGTGGTTGAGAATCTGCCTGCCGATGCAGGGGACACGGGCTCGAGCCCTGGTCTGGGAAGATCCCACATGCCGCGGAGCAGCCAGGCCCGTGAGCCACAACTACTGAGCCTGCGCACCTGGAGCCTGTGCTCCGCAACAACAGAGGCAACGATAGCGAGGGGCCCACGCACCGCGATGAAGAGTGGCCCCTGCTGGCCGCAACTGGAGAAAGCCCTCGCACAGAAACGAAGACCCAACACAGCCAAAAATAAATAAATAAATAAAAAAGAACAAGGCAAGGATATCGCCTCTTAACACATTTTTTCAACATTGTCCTAGAATTCACAGCTAATCTAATTAGACAAAAAAAGGAAATTAAAAGTATATAAATTGGAAAGGAAGAAATAAAACTCTTTTTGTAGATGACATGATCATCTATGTAGGAAATCTCACAGAATCAACAAAAAACTTTGAGAACTAATAAGCAATTATAGCAAGGTTGCAGGATACATTTTTCACATATACAAATTAATTGCTTCCCTGTACACCAGCAATGTACAACTGGGTTTTGAAATTAAAAACACAATATCATTTACATTAACACCCAAAAATGAAATACTTAGGTATAAGTCGAAGAAAATATGTGTAATATCTATATGAGGGAAAAACTACAAACCTGTGAGGAAAGAAATCAAATAATTTAAATAAATGGAGAGATACTACATGGTCATGTATAGGATGATCAAAATTGTTAAGATGTCAGTTCTTCCCAACTTGATCTACAGATTTAATTAATCCCAATCACAATCCCAAGTGATCTTGTGGATATTGACAAACGGATTCTAAGGTTTGTCAAAACCCAGAATGGCTGACACAGTGTTGAAGGGAGAGAACAAAGTTGGAGGATTAACATTACCCAAAATCAAGACTTACTATAAAGTTAACAGTAATCAAGACAGTGTGGTATGGGCAAAAGAATAGACAAATAGATCAATGGAACTGAATAGAAAGCCCAGAAACAGACCAAGACCAATACAGTCAACTGATTTTGATAAAGGAACAGAGGCAATATGATGAACAAAGATAGTCTTTTCAACAAACAATGTTGGAATAACTAGACATCCACATGCAAAAAAAAAAAACAAACAAGTGAATTTAGAAACAAACCTTACACCTTTCACGAACATTAAGTGAAAATAGAGCACAGACCTAAATATAAAACACAAAGCTATAAAACTTCTGGAAGATAACATGGAAGAAGATCTTCCAACTCTACAACACTCTGGAAAAGGCAAAACTATGGAGACACTAAAAAGATTAGGGGTTGCCAGGAATTAGGGACAAGAGAGGAATGATGAACAGGTAGATTACAAGAATTTTTAGGGCAGTGAAACTATTATGTATGAGATTGTAATGGTCAATACATGTCATCATACATTTATCCAAACCTATAGAACGTACAACACAAATAGTGAACTCTAATGTAAAACTTAATTAACAACAATATATCAGTATTGGTTCATCAATTGTAAAAATGTACCACTAATGCAAGATGTTAATAATTGGGGAAAAGGGAATGGGGCGTTGGCAGGAGAATAGAATAAATGGAATCTCTATATCTGCTTAATATTTCTGTAAACCTAACACTGCTCCAAAAAAAGTTTCTAATTAAAGAAATAGTGGCAGAGAGAGCTGTAGATTTGTAGCAAAGTGCTGATTCATGAAGGCTTTAGAGATTTAAGAAAAATGCAGTAAGTGATTGCTTAGGGCTAGGAGGCTTGTGGGGACAGTAGGGTGATAGGTATGGGATTTCTTCTTGAGGTGACAAAACTGTTTTAAAATTAACCGTCGTGATCATTGCACATATCTGTGAATATACTAAAAACGACTGAATTTTACACTCTAAATGGATGAGTTATAATCATATGTGAATTATATCTTAATAAGTCTGGCTAAAAAATTCAATGGCCTAGATCTGTGTTATTAAATTAAATAAACAGCACTTAATAGTTTTTCTATAGCTGAAGTGTATGCTGTAAGGTTCTAACATATGACTTCTTCCCAGGAAGTCAATAATGTTTAAAAGTGTAAAATTTCAGAGTTAATATCAATTTTTTACAGATCTCAATGACAAGAGAATCACAGATGCAAGGGCCAAGAGCCATTAAAAGAGTTTCCTTCCAGATCACGGACTAATGAATAAGATTTCCAAATGTCAATATTGATGACATGGAAAAGTATACACTATTCATTTGGAGTGAAGCTGTCAGCATTTCTTTTTGAATGAAAACAATGACAAAACCCTCTTCCCCAAACACACACGTACAAATGCCGAAGAGTGCATCCTCCTTCGTGAAGCTACCAACTCAGCAGCCTTCAATGAAGGGCATACAAAAGATGGAGCGCACTACAAATATCCATTGTTGCCGCCACCTCAGTAACACAGGAGTGGCTTTATCATCGGAAGTAATCGAAAGAAAGAAAGAACAGATGGACGTCTGGTTTATGGGGACTCACACAGTTAGCGTCACCCGAGGTGGAGGGCTTGCCACGGATAGAAATTAGGTGTTAGAAAGAGGGAACATGAGAGCAACAGAGAGGAAGACGGTTTGGAGAAGGGATGCTCAATTCTTTTATTCGGTTGTTTTATTTTGTGATATATGTCTGACAAACCGATTGCATAGAATTGCATTCTCTTACTGAGTGAAACTAATGAGTGTAATTATTTTAAATTGAGGCTATCTTATAAAAAAGCTGAAGAACTCGGGGGCTTCCCTGGTGGCACAGTGGTTGACACTCTGCCTGCTAATGCAGGGGACACGGGTTCGAGCCCTGGTCTGGGAAGATCCCACATGCCGCGGAGCAACTAGGCCCGTGAGCCACAATTACTGAGCCTGCGCGTCTGGAGCCTGTGCTCCGCAACAAGAGAGGCCACGATAATAAGAGGCCCGCGCACCGCGATGAAGAGTGGCCCCCGCCCACCGCAGCTAGAGAAAGCCCTCGCACAGAAACGAAGACCCAACACAGCCACAAATCAATAAATTTAAAAAAAAAAATGCCACCTCAAAATATGCCACTTTGGCATAAATATGGTTTTGAGCTGAAAGCAATTGAAAATCAGCAGATGCAGGAAGAAATCTTCCCTCCCCTTTTCTCCCTAAAAGCAGGGCATGAATTTTCCCTGAGACCGGGGCCCCCTCTCACGAACCAGGAAGAAGAGAGTGACTCTTGTCCCCAAAGGTGGAGAATGGGCACTGAGGTGAGTCTACAGAAACAAACCTTATGAAAATAGCGCTTATCTCCCATCAGGTTCCCCATATATTTCCTACTCACTTTCCTCCAAACCCCCTTTCCTTTCTTAAAAATGGAATCTAAGCCCCCAAGTCTAACTACTTCTTTGAGTTTCACTTCCTTCCTGTTGGACTCTTTCACACAGAAAATATTAATTAAAGTAATTTATGTTTTTTCTTCCATTATTCTGTCGTTTGTCAGTTTACTTTGCAGGCCCCTACGAATAAACCTAAGAGGGTAGAGGAAAGAAATTTCCTCTCAGACATCAGCAATGAAGGGGAAAAAATGTTTTCGTGGTGACATGGGAATGAACTCTGGAGTTGGTCAGATCATCACAATGGTCACATCAGTCATCTATGCTGAGCAACCCTCCCTTGGTATTCTTGTCCTGCCTCTATTTCTCATGGTATCTGGTAGCACTGCAGTGCCCAGGAATGTCATGAGCTCTCTCCAAGGTGAGGCCTATATGCAGATATTATTTTATAAACTATTTCCAGAATCTTGTTCAAGGTAAAACCATACAATTCATGTTCTAAGTTCGAAGGCAGCTCAGCTCACAGAGAAGACCTTTGAGAAAGCACAACATGCTTACGGGTCTCTGGCATGGTATCAATGTCAGCCTCTAGACTGTGTCAAAAGCAATTCTGCACTCCCTCGTATGGACCAAACATGGGTAAAATACCTCTTCTGGCGCTTCCTTCTCTCTGATGATGTAGCTACCTGGGAGCCTGTAAGAACTCACTAACACTATGCTTTCTAAGAGCAGTTTCTGCTCTCGCTCAAAATCGTATAGTTTTTCTTTAATCATGTGGATAGCTTCAAGATTAGTTTTTTGGTTTTTGGTATTTTTTACAATGGGATAACTTGATACTATATCTGAGAATACCCTTCCCAGTAATTCTAGTCTCCTTGACATCAGTAAGATACGGAAGAGAAAAACCTTTGTAAAATGGTGTTAAGGAAAATTATCCAAAAGCCTGAAAAAAACTAAAGGGACTTTTGCCTGTTCTTTCTTAGTTATGCTAGGGTTGGATTATCAGGCCTGCCTGCGGATTATCTGAATCTCTAGGCATGTACCTTTGCATCTTTGTGTAACTTGTTATTTACTATTGATAAAGGTATGCTGTAATTCTGAAGGGGTTGATGTTAATTTGTACCTTGATTTCTGTCAGATAGCAATACAAATAATGTCTGTTCAGTAGGGATGCAAATGATTCCTTTCTGATGGAAAATACAATTTCCAAAATTCAGAATGTTAGCTGATTTTCCCTACAGAACATTAGCTATTTTTTCTCTAAAATCAGTAATCCTATTTAAGAATTCTTCCAGCTACTAGAAAAGCTTCTACCCCATTTAGTTCTTTTGAATCAGCACTACCATCATGCCAGTTCTCTTATTAATGGGTTCATTAAATCTGTGCCATATACTGATTTTACATTTGCATGAGAGTCATGAGTTTAATTTATGAAAATGATACTTTGACAAGGAGCAATTGTGAGTAGCACAATGTGCACCAGTCAACAAACCATGGGCACACAAAGTAAGGGCTACCTGCATGGACATACACACCAAAAAGCCGGTCACTTTCAAACAGTATCTCTGCTATCTTTTCCCTGCTTTTATTTGGGTTCATAAGAGCTCAGATTTCCCAATATCTAGTAGATATGTTAAGTTTCTCTGTTAAAAATATATAGGCTTATATTTCTTTTAAGCTCATATATTATTTTTAATCAAAAGTTTGGACTCTGCCCTTTTCCACAGGATAGTTAGTGCCTAGTGATTTGAGGGTGGGTCTGATAACAGGCTCCTATCCAAAGCTGAGATTTATTCTGGAAAGTTTAAGCCTGCAGCTCCATACTGTAGGTGTCCTTACACCCACAACACTGAGGTGTCCTTACTCACCACCACCTCCCTGCCCTGCTTGTTCCCGCTGTCTGCCTGCAGAGAACCCTGGGGAGAACCTCCACCACTGCCCCGCTCTTCCTTCTTTTTGGTCTTCCCCCTTACTTGGGGAGATTGCTTGTACACTTCTGCTTTTCCTTCTCCCTTCCCTTTGCCCCTCTTTTACCAAGTCTAATCATACTCCTTTGATGGGACTATTTCCCTTGCAATCAACTTCATTGCAATTGTTTTGATTAGTGGTTATTGGCACCATTCCCCTATCAAAAAGAACTAATCAAACACCTGACCTGGTGGGTGGGGATCAATTCCACTACGATGAGCAAAGGAGAGCTGAGAGGACACTGATTTCATAAATGGACTCGTGAATGTTTTAGTTATAAAGAGTTTTGTGTCCCTATACCATTTAGTAATTGTAGGCCTGTGAAACTGAATTTTCAATTAACAAAAACTCTGCATTGTTCAATTCAAAGGATATGTTCTACTTACTATTTTGTACCAGAACAAATGTTGAACTGGCACCAAAGATGAATGACACATCCTACCAGCCCTCAACGAGGTCACAGTCCAATGGAGTTGATAGGCATGTACATATAACATGCAAGATTTCTTTTATAAATATTGCAGAGGTATAAACCAGGTGAAATTAAGGCATAATTAGGGAGAAACACATGATTTAAGAATCTCAAAAGGCTTACCGGGGGCATTACATTTTACTTTATTATTATTTTATTTTTATGAAGTCCTGTTGCATTTTATATTGAGTTCTATGATCCATTTAATGTATATGAAAAGTCGAAGGTCTTTGTCTAGATTCATTTTTTTTTTTTTTTTGCATGTAGCTGTCCAGTTGTTCCAGCACCAAAATTACACACGGAGAAACAGACAATCTCAATAGGCCTGTATCTATTAAAGGATTTGAAACTATAATTAATAACCTGCCAAAAAGAAAGCACTAGGGCCAGATTGGTTCACTGGTGAATTTTAACAAATATTTTAGGGAAAATGTATGCTTATTCTCTAAAAATAGAACTAGAATGAATACTTTCTAACTCATTCTATGAAACCAGCATTATCCTAACACCAAAAGCATACAAAGCATTACCAAAAAAAGGAAAAATTCAGACAAATGAATATAGTTGCAAAAATCCTGAACAAAATATTAGTCAATCAAATCCAACTATGTATGAACAGAATTATACACCATGGGCAAGTGGGATTTATTCCAGGTACACAAGGCTGGTTCAACATAAGAAAACCAACTAGTGTAATTCATCATATAAACAGGTTAAAGAAGAAAAACTATATGGTCCTATTAATAGATACAGAAAAAGCATTTGACAAATCCAGCATTCATTCATGACAAAAACGTTCAGTAAACTAGAAATAGAAGGGAACTATTGCAACTTAATAATGAGAATTTACAAAACACCTACAGCTAATATAATATTTATTAGTGAGAAACTAGATGCTTTCTCAGTAAGATTAAGAACAAGGCAAGGGGGCTTACCTGGTGGCGCAGTGGTTGAGAATCTGCCTGCTAATGCAGGGGATACGGGTTCGAGCCCTGGTCTGGGAGGATCCCGCGTGCCGCGGAGCGGCTGGGCCCGTGAGCCACAATTGCTGGGCCTGCGCGTCTGGAGCCTGTGCTCCGCGGCGGGAGAGGCCGCGGTGGTGGGAGGCCCGCGCGCCGCCATGAAGGGTGGCCCCCGCTTGCCGCGGCTGGGGGGGGCCCTCGCACAGAAGCGAGGACCCAGCGCAGCCATAAATAAATAAATAAATAAAATTGAAAAAAAAAAAAAAAAAAAAAACAAGGCAAGGGGGCTTCCCTGGTGGCGCAGTGGTTGAGAATCTGCCTGCCGATGCAGGGGACACGGGCTCGAGCCCTGGTCTGGGAAGATCCCACATGCCGCGGAGCAGCCAGGCCCGTGAGCCACAACTACTGAGCCTGCGCACCTGGAGCCTGTGCTCCGCAACAACAGAGGCAACGATAGCGAGGGGCCCACGCACCGCGATGAAGAGTGGCCCCTGCTGGCCGCAACTGGAGAAAGCCCTCGCACAGAAACGAAGACCCAACACAGCCAAAAATAAATAAATAAATAAAAAAGAACAAGGCAAGGATATCGCCTCTTAACACATTTTTTCAACATTGTCCTAGAATTCACAGCTAATCTAATTAGACAAAAAAAGGAAATTAAAAGTATATAAATTGGAAAGGAAGAAATAAAACTCTTTTTGTAGATGACATGATCATCTATGTAGGAAATCTCACAGAATCAACAAAAAACTTTGAGAACTAATAAGCAATTATAGCAAGGTTGCAGGATACATTTTTCACATATACAAATTAATTGCTTCCCTGTACACCAGCAATGTACAACTGGGTTTTGAAATTAAAAACACAATATCATTTACATTAACACCCAAAAATGAAATACTTAGGTATAAGTCGAAGAAAATATGTGTAATATCTATATGAGGAAAAACTACAAACCTGTGAGGAAAGAAATCAAATAATTTAAATAAATGGAGAGATACTACATGGTCATGTATAGGATGATCAAAATTGTTAAGATGTCAGTTCTTCCCAACTTGATCTACAGATTTAATTAATCCCAATCACAATCCCAAGTGATCTTGTGGATATTGACAAACGGATTCTAAGGTTTGTCAAAACCCAGAATGGCTGACACAGTGTTGAAGGGAGAGAACAAAGTTGGAGGATTAACATTACCCAAAATCAAGACTTACTATGAAGTTAACAGTAATCAAGACAGTGTGGTATGGGCAAAAGAATAGACAAATAGATCAATGGAACTGAATAGAAAGCCCAGAAACAGACCAAGACCAATACAGTCAACTGATTTTGATAAAGGAACAGAGGCAATATGATGAACAAAGATAGTCTTTTCAACAAACAATGTTGGAATAACTAGACATCCACATGCAAAAAAAAAGTGAATTTAGAAACAAACCTTACACCTTTCACGAACATTAAGTGAAAATAGAGCACAGACCTAAATATAAAACACAAAGCTATAAAACTTCTGGAAGATAACATGGAAGAAGATCTTCCAACTCTACAACACTCTGGAAAAGGCAAAACTATGGAGACACTAAAAAGATTAGGGGTTGCCAGGAATTAGGGACAAGAGAGGAATGATGAACAGGTAGATTACAAGAATTTTTAGGGCAGTGAAACTATTATGTATGAGATTGTAATGGTCAATACATGTCATCATACATTTATCCAAACCTATAGAACGTACAACACAAATAGTGAACTCTAATGTAAAACTTAATTAACAACAATATATCAGTATTGGTTCATCAATTGTAAAAATGCACCACTAATGCAAGATGTTAATTATTGGGGAAAAGGGAATGGGGCGTTGGCAGGAGAATAGAATAAATGGAATCTCTATATCTGCTTAATATTTCTGTAAACCTAACACTGCTCCAAAAAAAGTTTCTAATTAAAGAAATAGTGGCAGAGAGAGCTGTAGATTTGTAGCAAAGTGCTGATTCATGAAGGCTTTAGAGATTTAAGAAAAATGCAGTAAGTGATTGCTTAGGGCTAGGAGGCTTGTGGGGACAGTAGGGTGATAGGTATGGGATTTCTTCTTGAGGTGACAAAACTGTTTTAAAATTAACCGTCGTGATCATTGCACATATCTGTGAATATACTAAAAACGACTGAATTTTACACTCTAAATGGATGAGTTATAATCATATGTGAATTATATCTTAATAAGTCTGGCTAAAAAATTCAATGGCCTAGATCTGTGTTATTAAATTAAATAAACAGCACTTAATAGTTTTTCTATAGCTGAAGTGTATGCTGTAAGGTTCTAACATATGACTTCTTCCCAGGAAGTCAATAATGTTTAAAAGTGTAAAATTTCAGAGTTAATATCAATTTTTTACAGATTTCAATGACAAGAGAATCACAGATGCAAGGGCCAAGAGCCATTAAAAGAGTTTCCTTCCAGATCACGGACTAATGAATAAGATTTCCAAATGTCAATATTGATGACATGGAAAAGTATACACTATTCATTTGGAGTGAAGCTGTCAGCATTTCTTTTTGAATGAAAACAATGACAAAACCCTCTTCCCCAAACACACACGTACAAATGCCGAAGAGTGCATCCTCCTTCGTGAAGCTACCAACTCAGCAGCCTTCAATGAAGGGCATACAAAAGATGGAGCGCACTACAAATATCCATTGTTGCCGCCACCTCAGTAACACAGGAGTGGCTTTATCATCGGAAGTAATCGAAAGAAAGAAAGAACAGATGGACGTCTGGTTTATGGGGACTCACACAGTTAGTGTCACCCGAGGTGGAGGGCTTGCCACGGATAGAAATTAGGTGTTAGAAAGAGGGAACATGAGAGCAACAGAGAGGAAGACGGTTTGGAGAAGGGATGCTCAATTCTTTTATTCGGTTGTTTTATTTTGTGATATATGTCTGACAAACCGATTGCATAGAATTGCATTCTCTTACTGAGTGAAACTAATGAGTGTAATTATTTTAAATTGAGGCTATCTTATAAAAAAGCTGAAGAACTCGGGGGCTTCCCTGGTGGCACAGTGGTTGACACTCTGCCTGCTAATGCAGGGGACATGGGTTCGAGCCCTGGTCTGGGAAGATCCCACATGCCGCGGAGCAACTAGGCCCGTGAGCCACAATTACTGAGCCTGCGCGTCTGGAGCCTGTGCTCCGCAACAAGAGAGGCCACGATAATAAGAGGCCCGCGCACCGCGATGAAGAGTGGCCCCCGCCCACCGCAGCTAGAGAAAGCCCTCGCACAGAAACGAAGACCCAACACAGCCACAAATCAATAAATTTAAAAAAAAAATGCCACCTCAAAATATGCCACTTTGGCATAAATATGGTTTTGAGCTGAAAGCAATTGAAAATCAGCAGATGCAGGAAGAAATCTTCCCTCCCCTTTTCTCCCTAAAAGCAGGGCATGAATTTTCCCTGAGACCGGGGCCCCCTCTCACGAACCAGGAAGAAGAGAGTGACTCTTGTCCCCAAAGGTGGAGAATGGGCACTGAGGTGAGTCTACAGAAACAAACCTTATGAAAATAGCGCTTATCTCCCATCAGGTTCCCCATATATTTCCTACTCACTTTCCTCCAAACCCCCTTTCCTTTCTTAAAAATGGAATCTAAGCCCCCAAGTCTAACTACTTCTTTGAGTTTCACTTCCTTCCTGTTGGACTCTTTCACACAGAAAATATTAATTAAAGTAATTTATGTTTTTTCTTCCATTATTCTGTCGTTTGTCAGTTTACTTTGCAGGCCCCTACGAATAAACCTAAGAGGGTAGAGGAAAGAAATTTCCTCTCAGACATCAGCAATGAAGGGGAAAAAATGTTTTCGTGGTGACATGGGAATGAACTCTGGAGTTGGTCAGATCATCACAATGGTCACATCAGTCATCTATGCTGAGCAACCCTCCCTTGGTATTCTTGTCCTGCCTCTATTTCTCATGGTATCTGGTAGCACTGCAGTGCCCAGGAATGTCATGAGCTCTCTCCAAGGTGAGGCCTATATGCAGATATTATTTTATAAACTATTTCCAGAATCTTGTTCAAGGTAAAACCATACAATTCATGTTCTAAGTTCGAAGGCAGCTCAGCTCACAGAGAAGACCTTTGAGAAAGCACAACATGCTTACGGGTCTCTGGCATGGTATCAATGTCAGCCTCTAGACTGTGTCAAAAGCAATTCTGCACTCCCTCGTATGGACCAAACATGGGTAAAATACCTCTTCTGGCGCTTCCTTCTCTCTGATGATGTAGCTACCTGGGAGCCTGTAAGAACTCACTAACACTATGCTTTCTAAGAGCAGTTTCTGCTCTCGCTCAAAATCGTATAGTTTTTCTTTAATCAGGTGGATAGCTTCAAGATTAGTTTTTTGGTTTTTGGTATTTTTTACAATGGGATAACTTGATACTATATCTGAGAATACCCTTCCCAGTAATTCTAGTCTCCTTGACATCAGTAAGATACGGAAGAGAAAAACCTTTGTAAAATGGTGTTAAGGAAAATTATCCAAAAGCCTGAAAAAAACTAAAGGGACTTTTGCCTGTTCTTTCTTAGTTATGCTAGGGTTGGATTATCAGGCCTGCCTGCGGATTATCTGAATCTCTAGGCATGTACCTTTGCATCTTTGTGTAACTTGTTATTTACTATTGATAAAGGTATGCTGTAATTCTGAAGGGGTTGATGTTAATTTGTACCTTGATTTCTGTCAGATAGCAATACAAATAATGTCTGTTCAGTAGGGATGCAAATGATTCCTTTCTGATGGAAAATACAATTTCCAAAATTCAGAATGTTAGCTGATTTTCCCTACAGAACATTAGCTATTTTTTCTCTAAAATCAGTAATCCTATTTAAGAATTCTTCCAGCTACTAGAAAAGCTTCTACCCCATTTAGTTCTTTTGAATCAGCACTACCATCATGCCAGTTCTCTTATTAATGGGTTCATTAAATCTGTGCCATATACTGATTTTACATTTGCATGAGAGTCATGAGTTTAATTTATGAAAATGATACTTTGACAAGGAGCAATTGTGAGTAGCACAATGTGCACCAGTCAACAAACCATGGGCACACAAAGTAAGGGCTACCTGCATGGACATACACACCAAAAAGCCGGTCACTTTCAAACAGTATCTCTGCTATCTTTTCCCTGCTTTTATTTGGGTTCATAAGAGCTCAGATTTCCCAATATCTAGTAGATATGTTAAGTTTCTCTGTTAAAAATATATAGGCTTATATTTCTTTTAAGCTCATATATTATTTTTAATCAAAAGTTTGGACTCTGCCCTTTTCCACAGGATAGTTAGTGCCTAGTGATTTGAGGGTGGGTCTGATAACAGGCTCCTATCCAAAGCTGAGATTTATTCTGGAAAGTTTAAGCCTGCAGCTCCATACTGTAGGTGTCCTTACACCCACAACACTGAGGTGTCCTTACTCACCACCACCTCCCTGCCCTGCTTGTTCCCGCTGTCTGCCTGCAGAGAACCCTGGGGAGAACCTCCACCACTGCCCCGCTCTTCCTTCTTTTTGGTCTTCCCCCTTACTTGGGGAGATTGCTTGTACACTTCTGCTTTTCCTTCTCCCTTCCCTTTGCCCCTCTTTTACCAAGTCTAATCATACTCCTTTGATGGGACTATTTCCCTTGCAATCAACTTCATTGCAATTGTTTTGATTAGTGGTTATTGGCACCATTCCCCTATCAAAAAGAACTAATCAAACACCTGACCTGGTGGGTGGGGATCAATTCCACTACGATGAGCAAAGGAGAGCTGAGAGGACACTGATTTCATAAATGGACTCGTGAATGTTTTAGTTATAAAGAGTTTTGTGTCCCTATACCATTTAGTAATTGTAGGCCTGTGAAACTGAATTTTCAATTAACAAAAACTCTGCATTGTTCAATTCAAAGGATATGTTCTACTTACTATTTTGTACCAGAACAAATGTTGAACTGGCACCAAAGATGAATGACACATCCTACCAGCCCTCAACGAGGTCACAGTCCAATGGAGTTGATAGGCATGTACATATAACATGCAAGATTTCTTTTATAAATATTGCAGAGGTATAAACCAGGTGAAATTAAGGCATAATTAGGGAGAAACACATGATTTAAGAATCTCAAAAGGCTTACCGGGGGCATTACATTTTACTTTATTATTATTTTATTTTTATGAAGTCCTGTTGCATTTTATATTGAGTTCTATGATCCATTTAATGTATATGAAAAGTCGAAGGTCTTTGTCTAGATTCATTTTTTTTTTTTTTTTGCATGTAGCTGTCCAGTTGTTCCAGCACCAAAATTACACACGGAGAAACAGACAATCTCAATAGGCCTGTATCTATTAAAGGATTTGAAACTATAATTAATAACCTGCCAAAAAGAAAGCACTAGGGCCAGATTGGTTCACTGGTGAATTTTAACAAATATTTTAGGGAAAATGTATGCTTATTCTCTAAAAATAGAACTAGAATGAATACTTTCTAACTCATTCTATGAAACCAGCATTATCCTAACACCAAAAGCATACAAAGCATTACCAAAAAAAGGAAAAATTCAGACAAATGAATATAGTTGCAAAAATCCTGAACAAAATATTAGTCAATCAAATCCAACTATGTATGAACAGAATTATACACCATGGGCAAGTGGGATTTATTCCAGGTACACAAGGCTGGTTCAACATAAGAAAACCAACTAGTGTAATTCATCATATAAACAGGTTAAAGAAGAAAAACTATATGGTCCTATTAATAGATACAGAAAAAGCATTTGACAAATCCAGCATTCATTCATGACAAAAACGTTCAGTAAACTAGAAATAGAAGGGAACTATTGCAACTTAATAATGAGAATTTACAAAACACCTACAGCTAATATAATATTTATTAGTGAGAAACTAGATGCTTTCTCAGTAAGATTAAGAACAAGGCAAGGGGGCTTACCTGGTGGCGCAGTGGTTGAGAATCTGCCTGCTAATGCAGGGGATACGGGTTCGAGCCCTGGTCTGGGAGGATCCCGCGTGCCGCGGAGCGGCTGGGCCTGTGAGCCACAATTGCTGGGCCTGCGCGTCTGGAGCCTGTGCTCCGCGGCGGGAGAGGCCGCGGTGGTGGGAGGCCCGCGCGCCGCCATGAAGGGTGGCCCCCGCTTGCCGCGGCTGGGGGGGGGCCCTCGCACAGAAGCGAGGACCCAGCGCAGCCATAAATAAATAAATAAATAAATAAATAAATAAATAAAATTTAAAAAAAGAAAAAAAAAAAAAAAAAAAAAACAAGGCAAGGGGGCTTCCCTGGTGGCGCAGTGGTTGAGAATCTGCCTGCCGATGCAGGGGACACGGGCTCGAGCCCTGGTCTGGGAAGATCCCACATGCCGCGGAGCAGCCAGGCCCGTGAGCCACAACTACTGAGCCTGCGCACCTGGAGCCTGTGCTCCGCAACAACAGAGGCAACGATAGCGAGGGGCCCACGCACCGCGATGAAGAGTGGCCCCTGCTGGCCGCAACTGGAGAAAGCCCTCGCACAGAAACGAAGACCCAACACAGCCAAAAATAAATAAATAAATAAAAAAGAACAAGGCAAGGATATCGCCTCTTAACACATTTTTTCAACATTGTCCTAGAATTCACAGCTAATCTAATTAGACAAAAAAAGGAAATTAAAAGTATATAAATTGGAAAGGAAGAAATAAAACTCTTTTTGTAGATGACATGATCATCTATGTAGGAAATCTCACAGAATCAACAAAAAACTTTGAGAACTAATAAGCAATTATAGCAAGGTTGCAGGATACATTTTTCACATATACAAATTAATTGCTTCCCTGTACACCAGCAATGTACAACTGGGTTTTGAAATTAAAAACACAATATCATTTACATTAACACCCAAAAATGAAATACTTAGGTATAAGTCGAAGAAAATATGTGTAATATCTATATGAGGGAAAAACTACAAACCTGTGAGGAAAGAAATCAAATAATTTAAATAAATGGAGAGATACTACATGGTCATGTATAGGATGATCAAAATTGTTAAGATGTCAGTTCTTCCCAACTTGATCTACAGATTTAATTAATCCCAATCACAATCCCAAGTGATCTTGTGGATATTGACAAACGGATTCTAAGGTTTGTCAAAACCCAGAATGGCTGACACAGTGTTGAAGGGAGAGAACAAAGTTGGAGGATTAACATTACCCAAAATCAAGACTTACTATAAAGTTAACAGTAATCAAGACAGTGTGGTATGGGCAAAAGAAGAGACAAATAGATCAATGGAACTGAATAGAAAGCCCAGAAACAGACCAAGACCAATACAGTCAACTGATTTTGATAAAGGAACAGAGGCAATATGATGAACAAAGATAGTCTTTTCAACAAACAATGTTGGAATAACTAGACATCCACATGCAAAAAAAAAAAACAAACAAGTGAATTTAGAAACAAACCTTACACCTTTCACGAACATTAAGTGAAAATAGAGCACAGACCTAAATATAAAACACAAAGCTATAAAACTTCTGGAAGATAACATGGAAGAAGATCTTCCAACTCTACAACACTCTGGAAAAGGCAAAACTATGGAGACACTAAAAAGATTAGGGGTTGCCAGGAATTAGGGACAAGAGAGGAATGATGAACAGGTAGATTACAAGAATTTTTAGGGCAGTGAAACTATTATGTATGAGATTGTAATGGTCAATACATGTCATCATACATTTATCCAAACCTATAGAACGTACAACACAAATAGTGAACTCTAATGTAAAACTTAATTAACAACAATATATCAGTATTGGTTCATCAATTGTAAAAATGTACCACTAATGCAAGATGTTAATAATTGGGGAAAAGGGAATGGGGCGTTGGCAGGAGAATAGAATAAATGGAATCTCTATATCTGCTTAATATTTCTGTAAACCTAACACTGCTCCAAAAAAAGTTTCTAATTAAAGAAATAGTGGCAGAGAGAGCTGTAGATTTGTAGCAAAGTGCTGATTCATGAAGGCTTTAGAGATTTAAGAAAAATGCAGTAAGTGATTGCTTAGGGCTAGGAGGCTTGTGGGGACAGTAGGGTGATAGGTATGGGATTTCTTCTTGAGGTGACAAAACTGTTTTAAAATTAACCGTCGTGATCATTGCACATATCTGTGAATATACTAAAAACGACTGAATTTTACACTCTAAATGGATGAGTTATAATCATATGTGAATTATATCTTAATAAGTCTGGCTAAAAAATTCAATGGCCTAGATCTGTGTTATTAAATTAAATAAACAGCACTTAATAGTTTTTCTATAGCTGAAGTGTATGCTGTAAGGTTCTAACATATGACTTCTTCCCAGGAAGTCAATAATGTTTAAAAGTATAAAATTTCAGAGTTAATATCAATTTTTTACAGATCTCAATGACAAGAGAATCACAGATGCAAGGGCCAAGAGCCATTAAAAGAGTTTCCTTCCAGATCACGGACTAATGAATAAGATTTCCAAATGTCAATATTGATGACATGGAAAAGTATACACTATTCATTTGGAGTGAAGCTGTCAGCATTTCTTTTTGAATGAAAACGATGACCAAACCCTCTTCCCCAAACACACACGTACAAATGCCGAAGAGTGCATCCTCCTTCGTGAAGCTACCAACTCAGCAGCCTTCAATGAAGGGCATACAAAAGATGGAGCGCACTACAAATATCCATTGTTGCCGCCACCTCAGTAACACAGGAGTGGCTTTATCATCGGAAGTAATCGAAAGAAAGAAAGAACAGATGGACGTCTGGTTTATGGGGACTCACACAGTTAGCGTCACCCGAGGTGGAGGGCTTGCCACGGATAGAAATTAGGTGTTAGAAAGAGGGAACATGAGAGCAACAGAGAGGAAGACGGTTTGGAGAAGGGATGCTCAATTCTTTTATTCGGTTGTTTTATTTTGTGATATATGTCTGACAAACCGATTGCATAGAATTGCATTCTCTTACTGAGTGAAACTAATGAGTGTAATTATTTTAAATTGAGGCTATCTTATAAAAAAGCTGAAGAACTCGGGGGCTTCCCTGGTGGCACAGTGGTTGACACTCTGCCTGCTAATGCAGGGGACACGGGTTCGAGCCCTGGTCTGGGAAGATCCCACATGCCGCGGAGCAACTAGGCCCGTGAGCCACAATTACTGAGCCTGCGCGTCTGGAGCCTGTGCTCCGCAACAAGAGAGGCCACGATAATAAGAGGCCCGCGCACCGCGATGAAGAGTGGCCCCCGCCCACCGCAGCTAGAGAAAGCCCTCGCACAGAAACGAAGACCCAACACAGCCACAAATCAATAAATTTAAAAAAAAAAATGCCACCTCAAAATATGCCACTTTGGCATAAATATGGTTTTGAGCTGAAAGCAACTGAAAATCAGCAGATGCAGGAAGAAATCTTCCCTCCCCTTTTCTCCCTAAAAGCAGGGCATGAATTTTCCCTGAGACCGGGGCCCCCTCTCACGAACCAGGAAGAAGAGAGTGACTCTTGTCCCCAAAGGTGGAGAATGGGCACTGAGGTGAGTCTACAGAAACAAACCTTATGAAAATAGCGCTTATCTCCCATCAGGTTCCCCATATATTTCCTACTCACTTTCCTCCAAACCCCCTTTCCTTTCTTAAAAATGGAATCTAAGCCCCCAAGTCTAACTACTTCTTTGAGTTTCACTTCCTTCCTGTTGGACTCTTTCACACAGAAAATATTAATTAAAGTAATTTATGTTTTTTCTTCCATTATTCTGTCGTTTGTCAGTTTACTTTGCAGGCCCCTACGAATAAACCTAAGAGGGTAGAGGAAAGAAATTTCCTCTCAGACATCAGCAATGAAGGGGAAAAAATGTTTTCGTGGTGACATGGGAATGAACTCTGGAGTTGGTCAGATCATCACAATGGTCACATCAGTCATCTATGCTGAGCAACCCTCCCTTGGTATTCTTGTCCTGCCTCTATTTCTCATGGTATCTGGTAGCACTGCAGTGCCCAGGAATGTCATGAGCTCTCTCCAAGGTGAGGCCTATATGCAGATATTATTTTATAAACTATTTCCAGAATCTTGTTCAAGGTAAAACCATACAATTCATGTTCTAAGTTCGAAGGCAGCTCAGCTCACAGAGAAGACCTTTGAGAAAGCACAACATGCTTACGGGTCTCTGGCATGGTATCAATGTCAGCCTCTAGACTGTGTCAAAAGCAATTCTGCACTCCCTCGTATGGACCAAACATGGGTAAAATACCTCTTCTGGCGCTTCCTTCTCTCTGATGATGTAGCTACCTGGGAGCCTGTAAGAACTCACTAACACTATGCTTTCTAAGAGCAGTTTCTGCTCTCGCTCAAAATCGTATAGTTTTTCTTTAATCAGGTGGATAGCTTCAAGATTAGTTTTTTGGTTTTTGGTATTTTTTACAATGGGATAACTTGATACTATATCTGAGAATACCCTTCCCAGTAATTCTAGTCTCCTTGACATCAGTAAGATACGGAAGAGAAAAACCTTTGTAAAATGGTGTTAAGGAAAATTATCCAAAAGCCTGAAAAAAACTAAAGGGACTTTTGCCTGTTCTTTCTTAGTTATGCTAGGGTTGGATTATCAGGCCTGCCTGCGGATTATCTGAATCTCTAGGCATGTACCTTTGCATCTTTGTGTAACTTGTTATTTACTATTGATAAAGGTATGCTGTAATTCTGAAGGGGTTGATGTTAATTTGTACCTTGATTTCTGTCAGATAGCAATACAAATAATGTCTGTTCAGTAGGGATGCAAATGATTCCTTTCTGATGGAAAATACAATTTCCAAAATTCAGAATGTTAGCTGATTTTCCCTACAGAACATTAGCTATTTTTTCTCTAAAATCAGTAATCCTATTTAAGAATTCTTCCAGCTACTAGAAAAGCTTCTACCCCATTTAGTTCTTTTGAATCAGCACTACCATCATGCCAGTTCTCTTATTAATGGGTTCATTAAATCTGTGCCATATACTGATTTTACATTTGCATGAGAGTCATGAGTTTAATTTATGAAAATGATACTTTGACAAGGAGCAATTGTGAGTAGCACAATGTGCACCAGTCAACAAACCATGGGCACACAAAGTAAGGGCTACCTGCATGGACATACACACCAAAAAGCCGGTCACTTTCAAACAGTATCTCTGCTATCTTTTCCCTGCTTTTATTTGGGTTCATAAGAGCTCAGATTTCCCAATATCTAGTAGATATGTTAAGTTTCTCTGTTAAAAATATATAGGCTTATATTTCTTTTAAGCTCATATATTATTTTTAATCAAAAGTTTGGACTCTGCCCTTTTCCACAGGATAGTTAGTGCCTAGTGATTTGAGGGTGGGTCTGATAACAGGCTCCTATCCAAAGCTGAGATTTATTCTGGAAAGTTTAAGCCTGCAGCTCCATACTGTAGGTGTCCTTACACCCACAACACTGAGGTGTCCTTACTCACCACCACCTCCCTGCCCTGCTTGTTCCCGCTGTCTGCCTGCAGAGAACCCTGGGGAGAACCTCCACCACTGCCCCGCTCTTCCTTCTTTTTGGTCTTCCCCCTTACTTGGGGAGATTGCTTGTACACTTCTGCTTTTCCTTCTCCCTTCCCTTTGCCCCTCTTTTACCAAGTCTAATCATACTCCTTTGATGGGACTATTTCCCTTGCAATCAACTTCATTGCAATTGTTTTGATTAGTGGTTATTGGCACCATTCCCCTATCAAAAAGAACTAATCAAACACCTGACCTGGTGGGTGGGGATCAATTCCACTACGATGAGCAAAGGAGAGCTGAGAGGACACTGATTTCATAAATGGACTCGTGAATGTTTTAGTTATAAAGAGTTTTGTGTCCCTATACCATTTAGTAATTGTAGGCCTGTGAAACTGAATTTTCAATTAACAAAAACTCTGCATTGTTCAATTCAAAGGATATGTTCTACTTACTATTTTGTACCAGAACAAATGTTGAACTGGCACCAAAGATGAATGACACATCCTACCAGCCCTCAACGAGGTCACAGTCCAATGGAGTTGATAGGCATGTACATATAACATGCAAGATTTCTTTTATAAATATTGCAGAGGTATAAACCAGGTGAAATTAAGGCATAATTAGGGAGAAACACATGATTTAAGAATCTCAAAAGGCTTACCGGGGGCATTACATTTTACTTTATTATTATTTTATTTTTATGAAGTCCTGTTGCATTTTATATTGAGTTCTATGATCCATTTAATGTATATGAAAAGTCGAAGGTCTTTGTCTAGATTCATTTTTTTTTTTTTTTTGCATGTAGCTGTCCAGTTGTTCCAGCACCAAAATTACACACGGAGAAACAGACAATCTCAATAGGCCTGTATCTATTAAAGGATTTGAAACTATAATTAATAACCTGCCAAAAAGAAAGCACTAGGGCCAGATTGGTTCACTGGTGAATTTTAACAAATATTTTAGGGAAAATGTATGCTTATTCTCTAAAAATAGAACTAGAATGAATACTTTCTAACTCATTCTATGAAACCAGCATTATCCTAACACCAAAAGCATACAAAGCATTACCAAAAAAAGGAAAAATTCAGACAAATGAATATAGTTGCAAAAATCCTGAACAAAATATTAGTCAATCAAATCCAACTATGTATGAACAGAATTATACACCATGGGCAAGTGGGATTTATTCCAGGTACACAAGGCTGGTTCAACATAAGAAAACCAACTAGTGTAATTCATCATATAAACAGGTTAAAGAAGAAAAACTATATGGTCCTATTAATAGATACAGAAAAAGCATTTGACAAATCCAGCATTCATTCATGACAAAAACGTTCAGTAAACTAGAAATAGAAGGGAACTATTGCAACTTAATAATGAGAATTTACAAAACACCTACAGCTAATATAATATTTATTAGTGAGAAACTAGATGCTTTCTCAGTAAGATTAAGAACAAGGCAAGGGGGCTTACCTGGTGGCGCAGTGGTTGAGAATCTGCCTGCTAATGCAGGGGATACGGGTTCGAGCCCTGGTCTGGGAGGATCCCGCGTGCCGCGGAGCGGCTGGGCCCGTGAGCCACAATTGCTGGGCCTGCGCGTCTGGAGCCTGTGCTCCGCGGCGGGAGAGGCCGCGGTGGTGGGAGGCCCGCGCGCCGCCATGAAGGGTGGCCCCCGCTTGCCGCGGCTGGGGGGGGCCCTCGCACAGAAGCGAGGACCCAGCGCAGCCATAAATAAATAAATAAATAAATAAATAAATAAAATTTAAAAAAAGAAAAAAAAAAAAAAAAAAAACAAGGCAAGGGGGCTTCCCTGGTGGCGCAGTGGTTGAGAATCTGCCTGCCGATGCAGGGGACACGGGCTCGAGCCCTGGTCTGGGAAGATCCCACATGCCGCGGAGCAGCCAGGCCCGTGAGCCACAACTACTGAGCCTGCGCACCTGGAGCCTGTGCTCCGCAACAACAGAGGCAACGATAGCGAGGGGCCCACGCACCACGATGAAGAGTGGCCCCTGCTGGCCGCAACTGGAGAAAGCCCTCGCACAGAAACGAAGACCCAACACAGCCAAAAATAAATAAATAAATAAAAAAGAACAAGGCAAGGATATCGCCTCTTAACACATTTTTTCAACATTGTCCTAGAATTCACAGCTAATCTAATTAGACAAAAAAAGGAAATTAAAAGTATATAAATTGGAAAGGAAGAAATAAAACTCTTTTTGTAGATGACATGATCATCTATGTAGGAAATCTCACAGAATCAACAAAAAACTTTGAGAACTAATAAGCAATTATAGCAAGGTTGCAGGATACATTTTTCACATATACAAATTAATTGCTTCCCTGTACACCAGCAATGTACAACTGGGTTTTGAAATTAAAAACACAATATCATTTACATTAACACCCAAAAATGAAATACTTAGGTATAAGTCGAAGAAAATATGTGTAATATCTATATGAGGGAAAAACTACAAACCTGTGAGGAAAGAAATCAAATAATTTAAATAAATGGAGAGATACTACATGGTCATGTATAGGATGATCAAAATTGTTAAGATGTCAGTTCTTCCCAACTTGATCTACAGATTTAATTAATCCCAATCACAATCCCAAGTGATCTTGTGGATATTGACAAACGGATTCTAAGGTTTGTCAAAACCCAGAATGGCTGACACAGTGTTGAAGGGAGAGAACAAAGTTGGAGGATTAACATTACCCAAAATCAAGACTTACTATAAAGTTAACAGTAATCAAGACAGTGTGGTATGGGCAAAAGAAGAGACAAATAGATCAATGGAACTGAATAGAAAGCCCAGAAACAGACCAAGACCAATACAGTCAACTGATTTTGATAAAGGAACAGAGGCAATATGATGAACAAAGATAGTCTTTTCAACAAACAATGTTGGAATAACTAGACATCCACATGCAAAAAAAAAAAACAAACAAGTGAATTTAGAAACAAACCTTACACCTTTCACGAACATTAAGTGAAAATAGAGCACAGACCTAAATATAAAACACAAAGCTATAAAACTTCTGGAAGATAACATGGAAGAAGATCTTCCAACTCTACAACACTCTGGAAAAGGCAAAACTATGGAGACACTAAAAAGATTAGGGGTTGCCAGGAATTAGGGACAAGAGAGGAATGATGAACAGGTAGATTACAAGAATTTTTAGGGCAGTGAAACTATTATGTATGAGATTGTAATGGTCAATACATGTCATCATACATTTATCCAAACCTATAGAACGTACAACACAAATAGTGAACTCTAATGTAAAACTTAATTAACAACAATATATCAGTATTGGTTCATCAATTGTAAAAATGTACCACTAATGCAAGATGTTAATAATTGGGGAAAAGGGAATGGGGCGTTGGCAGGAGAATAGAATAAATGGAATCTCTATATCTGCTTAATATTTCTGTAAACCTAACACTGCTCCAAAAAAAGTTTCTAATTAAAGAAATAGTGGCAGAGAGAGCTGTAGATTTGTAGCAAAGTGCTGATTCATGAAGGCTTTAGAGATTTAAGAAAAATGCAGTAAGTGATTGCTTAGGGCTAGGAGGCTTGTGGGGACAGTAGGGTGATAGGTATGGGATTTCTTCTTGAGGTGACAAAACTGTTTTAAAATTAACCGTCGTGATCATTGCACATATCTGTGAATATACTAAAAACGACTGAATTTTACACTCTAAATGGATGAGTTATAATCATATGTGAATTATATCTTAATAAGTCTGGCTAAAAAATTCAATGGCCTAGATCTGTGTTATTAAATTAAATAAACAGCACTTAATAGTTTTTCTATAGCTGAAGTGTATGCTGTAAGGTTCTAACATATGACTTCTTCCCAGGAAGTCAATAATGTTTAAAAGTATAAAATTTCAGAGTTAATATCAATTTTTTACAGATCTCAATGACAAGAGAATCACAGATGCAAGGGCCAAGAGCCATTAAAAGAGTTTCCTTCCAGATCACGGACTAATGAATAAGATTTCCAAATGTCAATATTGATGACATGGAAAAGTATACACTATTCATTTGGAGTGAAGCTGTCAGCATTTCTTTTTGAATGAAAACGATGACCAAACCCTCTTCCCCAAACACACACGTACAAATGCCGAAGAGTGCATCCTCCTTCGTGAAGCTACCAACTCAGCAGCCTTCAATGAAGGGCATACAAAAGATGGAGCGCACTACAAATATCCATTGTTGCCGCCACCTCAGTAACACAGGAGTGGCTTTATCATCGGAAGTAATCGAAAGAAAGAAAGAACAGATGGACGTCTGGTTTATGGGGACTCACACAGTTAGCGTCACCCGAGGTGGAGGGCTTGCCACGGATAGAAATTAGGTGTTAGAAAGAGGGAACATGAGAGCAACAGAGAGGAAGACGGTTTGGAGAAGGGATGCTCAATTCTTTTATTCGGTTGTTTTATTTTGTGATATATGTCTGACAAACCGATTGCATAGAATTGCATTCTCTTACTGAGTGAAACTAATGAGTGTAATTATTTTAAATTGAGGCTATCTTATAAAAAAGCTGAAGAACTCGGGGGCTTCCCTGGTGGCACAGTGGTTGACACTCTGCCTGCTAATGCAGGGGACACGGGTTCGAGCCCTGGTCTGGGAAGATCCCACATGCCGCGGAGCAACTAGGCCCGTGAGCCACAATTACTGAGCCTGCGCGTCTGGAGCCTGTGCTCCGCAACAAGAGAGGCCACGATAATAAGAGGCCCGCGCACCGCGATGAAGAGTGGCCCCCGCCCACCGCAGCTAGAGAAAGCCCTCGCACAGAAACGAAGACCCAACACAGCCACAAATCAATAAATTTAAAAAAAAAAATGCCACCTCAAAATATGCCACTTTGGCATAAATATGGTTTTGAGCTGAAAGCAATTGAAAATCAGCAGATGCAGGAAGAAATCTTCCCTCCCCTTTTCTCCCTAAAAGCAGGGCATGAATTTTCCCTGAGACCGGGGCCCCCTCTCACGAACCAGGAAGAAGAGAGTGACTCTTGTCCCCAAAGGTGGAGAATGGGCACTGAGGTGAGTCTACAGAAACAAACCTTATGAAAATAGCGCTTATCTCCCATCAGGTTCCCCATATATTTCCTACTCACTTTCCTCCAAACCCCCTTTCCTTTCTTAAAAATGGAATCTAAGCCCCCAAGTCTAACTACTTCTTTGAGTTTCACTTCCTTCCTGTTGGACTCTTTCACACAGAAAATATTAATTAAAGTAATTTATGTTTTTTCTTCCATTATTCTGTCGTTTGTCAGTTTACTTTGCAGGCCCCTACGAATAAACCTAAGAGGGTAGAGGAAAGAAATTTCCTCTCAGACATCAGCAATGAAGGGGAAAAAATGTTTTCGTGGTGACATGGGAATGAACTCTGGAGTTGGTCAGATCATCACAATGGTCACATCAGTCATCTATGCTGAGCAACCCTCCCTTGGTATTCTTGTCCTGCCTCTATTTCTCATGGTATCTGGTAGCACTGCAGTGCCCAGGAATGTCATGAGCTCTCTCCAAGGTGAGGCCTATATGCAGATATTATTTTATAAACTATTTCCAGAATCTTGTTCAAGGTAAAACCATACAATTCATGTTCTAAGTTCGAAGGCAGCTCAGCTCACAGAGAAGACCTTTGAGAAAGCACAACATGCTTACGGGTCTCTGGCATGGTATCAATGTCAGCCTCTAGACTGTGTCAAAAGCAATTCTGCACTCCCTCGTATGGACCAAACATGGGTAAAATACCTCTTCTGGCGCTTCCTTCTCTCTGATGATGTAGCTACCTGGGAGCCTGTAAGAACTCACTAACACTATGCTTTCTAAGAGCAGTTTCTGCTCTCGCTCAAAATCGTATAGTTTTTCTTTAATCAGGTGGATAGCTTCAAGATTAGTTTTTTGGTTTTTGGTATTTTTTACAATGGGATAACTTGATACTATATCTGAGAATACCCTTCCCAGTAATTCTAGTCTCCTTGACATCAGTAAGATACGGAAGAGAAAAACCTTTGTAAAATGGTGTTAAGGAAAATTATCCAAAAGCCTGAAAAAAACTAAAGGGACTTTTGCCTGTTCTTTCTTAGTTATGCTAGGGTTGGATTATCAGGCCTGCCTGCGGATTATCTGAATCTCTAGGCATGTACCTTTGCATCTTTGTGTAACTTGTTATTTACTATTGATAAAGGTATGCTGTAATTCTGAAGGGGTTGATGTTAATTTGTACCTTGATTTCTGTCAGATAGCAATACAAATAATGTCTGTTCAGTAGGGATGCAAATGATTCCTTTCTGATGGAAAATACAATTTCCAAAATTCAGAATGTTAGCTGATTTTCCCTACAGAACATTAGCTATTTTTTCTCTAAAATCAGTAATCCTATTTAAGAATTCTTCCAGCTACTAGAAAAGCTTCTACCCCATTTAGTTCTTTTGAATCAGCACTACCATCATGCCAGTTCTCTTATTAATGGGTTCATTAAATCTGTGCCATATACTGATTTTACATTTGCATGAGAGTCATGAGTTTAATTTATGAAAATGATACTTTGACAAGGAGCAATTGTGAGTAGCACAATGTGCACCAGTCAACAAACCATGGGCACACAAAGTAAGGGCTACCTGCATGGACATACACACCAAAAAGCCGGTCACTTTCAAACAGTATCTCTGCTATCTTTTCCCTGCTTTTATTTGGGTTCATAAGAGCTCAGATTTCCCAATATCTAGTAGATATGTTAAGTTTCTCTGTTAAAAATATATAGGCTTATATTTCTTTTAAGCTCATATATTATTTTTAATCAAAAGTTTGGACTCTGCCCTTTTCCACAGGATAGTTAGTGCCTAGTGATTTGAGGGTGGGTCTGATAACAGGCTCCTATCCAAAGCTGAGATTTATTCTGGAAAGTTTAAGCCTGCAGCTCCATACTGTAGGTGTCCTTACACCCACAACACTGAGGTGTCCTTACTCACCACCACCTCCCTGCCCTGCTTGTTCCCGCTGTCTGCCTGCAGAGAACCCTGGGGAGAACCTCCACCACTGCCCCGCTCTTCCTTCTTTTTGGTCTTCCCCCTTACTTGGGGAGATTGCTTGTACACTTCTGCTTTTCCTTCTCCCTTCCCTTTGCCCCTCTTTTACCAAGTCTAATCATACTCCTTTGATGGGACTATTTCCCTTGCAATCAACTTCATTGCAATTGTTTTGATTAGTGGTTATTGGCACCATTCCCCTATCAAAAAGAACTAATCAAACACCTGACCTGGTGGGTGGGGATCAATTCCACTACGATGAGCAAAGGAGAGCTGAGAGGACACTGATTTCATAAATGGACTCGTGAATGTTTTAGTTATAAAGAGTTTTGTGTCCCTATACCATTTAGTAATTGTAGGCCTGTGAAACTGAATTTTCAATTAACAAAAACTCTGCATTGTTCAATTCAAAGGATATGTTCTACTTACTATTTTGTACCAGAACAAATGTTGAACTGGCACCAAAGATGAATGACACATCCTACCAGCCCTCAACGAGGTCACAGTCCAATGGAGTTGATAGGCATGTACATATAACATGCAAGATTTCTTTTATAAATATTGCAGAGGTATAAACCAGGTGAAATTAAGGCATAATTAGGGAGAAACACATGATTTAAGAATCTCAAAAGGCTTACCGGGGGCATTACATTTTACTTTATTATTATTTTATTTTTATGAAGTCCTGTTGCATTTTATATTGAGTTCTATGATCCATTTAATGTATATGAAAAGTCGAAGGTCTTTGTCTAGATTCATTTTTTTTTTTTTTTTGCATGTAGCTGTCCAGTTGTTCCAGCACCAAAATTACACACGGAGAAACAGACAATCTCAATAGGCCTGTATCTATTAAAGGATTTGAAACTATAATTAATAACCTGCCAAAAAGAAAGCACTAGGGCCAGATTGGTTCACTGGTGAATTTTAACAAATATTTTAGGGAAAATGTATGCTTATTCTCTAAAAATAGAACTAGAATGAATACTTTCTAACTCATTCTATGAAACCAGCATTATCCTAACACCAAAAGCATACAAAGCATTACCAAAAAAAGGAAAAATTCAGACAAATGAATATAGTTGCAAAAATCCTGAACAAAATATTAGTCAATCAAATCCAACTATGTATGAACAGAATTATACACCATGGGCAAGTGGGATTTATTCCAGGTACACAAGGCTGGTTCAACATAAGAAAACCAACTAGTGTAATTCATCATATAAACAGGTTAAAGAAGAAAAACTATATGGTCCTATTAATAGATACAGAAAAAGCATTTGACAAATCCAGCATTCATTCATGACAAAAACGTTCAGTAAACTAGAAATAGAAGGGAACTATTGCAACTTAATAATGAGAATTTACAAAACACCTACAGCTAATATAATATTTATTAGTGAGAAACTAGATGCTTTCTCAGTAAGATTAAGAACAAGGCAAGGGGGCTTACCTGGTGGCGCAGTGGTTGAGAATCTGCCTGCTAATGCAGGGGATACGGGTTCGAGCCCTGGTCTGGGAGGATCCCGCGTGCCGCGGAGCGGCTGGGCCCGTGAGCCACAATTGCTGGGCCTGCGCGTCTGGAGCCTGTGCTCCGCGGCGGGAGAGGCCGCGGTGGTGGGAGGCCCGCGCGCCGCCATGAAGGGTGGCCCCCGCTTGCCGCGGCTGGGGGGGGCCCTCGCACAGAAGCGAGGACCCAGCGCAGCCATAAATAAATAAATAAATAAATAAATAAATAAAATTTAAAAAAAGAAAAAAAAAAAAAAAAAAAACAAGGCAAGGGGGCTTCCCTGGTGGCGCAGTGGTTGAGAATCTGCCTGCCGATGCAGGGGACACGGGCTCGAGCCCTGGTCTGGGAAGATCCCACATGCCGCGGAGCAGCCAGGCCCGTGAGCCACAACTACTGAGCCTGCGCACCTGGAGCCTGTGCTCCGCAACAACAGAGGCAACGATAGCGAGGGGCCCACGCACCACGATGAAGAGTGGCCCCTGCTGGCCGCAACTGGAGAAAGCCCTCGCACAGAAACGAAGACCCAACACAGCCAAAAATAAATAAATAAATAAAAAAGAACAAGGCAAGGATATCGCCTCTTAACACATTTTTTCAACATTGTCCTAGAATTCACAGCTAATCTAATTAGACAAAAAAAGGAAATTAAAAGTATATAAATTGGAAAGGAAGAAATAAAACTCTTTTTGTAGATGACATGATCATCTATGTAGGAAATCTCACAGAATCAACAAAAAACTTTGAGAACTAATAAGCAATTATAGCAAGGTTGCAGGATACATTTTTCACATATACAAATTAATTGCTTCCCTGTACACCAGCAATGTACAACTGGGTTTTGAAATTAAAAACACAATATCATTTACATTAACACCCAAAAATGAAATACTTAGGTATAAGTCGAAGAAAATATGTGTAATATCTATATGAGGAAAAACTACAAACCTGTGAGGAAAGAAATCAAATAATTTAAATAAATGGAGAGATACTACATGGTCATGTATAGGATGATCAAAATTGTTAAGATGTCAGTTCTTCCCAACTTGATCTACAGATTTAATTAATCCCAATCACAATCCCAAGTGATCTTGTGGATATTGACAAACGGATTCTAAGGTTTGTCAAAACCCAGAATGGCTGACACAGTGTTGAAGGGAGAGAACAAAGTTGGAGGATTAACATTACCCAAAATCAAGACTTACTATGAAGTTAACAGTAATCAAGACAGTGTGGTATGGGCAAAAGAATAGACAAATAGATCAATGGAACTGAATAGAAAGCCCAGAAACAGACCAAGACCAATACAGTCAACTGATTTTGATAAAGGAACAGAGGCAATATGATGAACAAAGATAGTCTTTTCAACAAACAATGTTGGAATAACTAGACATCCACATGCAAAAAACAAGTGAATTTAGAAACAAACCTTACACCTTTCACGAACATTAAGTGAAAATAGAGCACAGACCTAAATATAAAACACAAAGCTATAAAACTTCTGGAAGATAACATGGAAGAAGATCTTCCAACTCTACAACACTCTGGAAAAGGCAAAACTATGGAGACACTAAAAAGATTAGGGGTTGCCAGGAATTAGGGACAAGAGAGGAATGATGAACAGGTAGATTACAAGAATTTTTAGGGCAGTGAAACTATTATGTATGAGATTGTAATGGTCAATACATGTCATCATACATTTATCCAAACCTATAGAACGTACAACACAAATAGTGAACTCTAATGTAAAACTTAATTAACAACAATATATCAGTATTGGTTCATCAATTGTAAAAATGTACCACTAATGCAAGATGTTAATAATTGGGGAAAAGGGAATGGGGCGTTGGCAGGAGAATAGAATAAATGGAATCTCTATATCTGCTTAATATTTCTGTAAACCTAACACTGCTCCAAAAAAAGTTTCTAATTAAAGAAATAGTGGCAGAGAGAGCTGTAGATTTGTAGCAAAGTGCTGATTCATGAAGGCTTTAGAGATTTAAGAAAAATGCAGTAAGTGATTGCTTAGGGCTAGGAGGCTTGTGGGGACAGTAGGGTGATAGGTATGGGATTTCTTCTTGAGGTGACAAAACTGTTTTAAAATTAACCGTCGTGATCATTGCACATATCTGTGAATATACTAAAAACGACTGAATTTTACACTCTAAATGGATGAGTTATAATCATATGTGAATTATATCTTAATAAGTCTGGCTAAAAAATTCAATGGCCTAGATCTGTGTTATTAAATTAAATAAACAGCACTTAATAGTTTTTCTATAGCTGAAGTGTATGCTGTAAGGTTCTAACATATGACTTCTTCCCAGGAAGTCAATAATGTTTAAAAGTATAAAATTTCAGAGTTAATATCAATTTTTTACAGATCTCAATGACAAGAGAATCACAGATGCAAGGGCCAAGAGCCATTAAAAGAGTTTCCTTCCAGATCACGGACTAATGAATAAGATTTCCAAATGTCAATATTGATGACATGGAAAAGTATACACTATTCATTTGGAGTGAAGCTGTCAGCATTTCTTTTTGAATGAAAACGATGACCAAACCCTCTTCCCCAAACACACACGTACAAATGCCGAAGAGTGCATCCTCCTTCGTGAAGCTACCAACTCAGCAGCCTTCAATGAAGGGCATACAAAAGATGGAGCGCACTACAAATATCCATTGTTGCCGCCACCTCAGTAACACAGGAGTGGCTTTATCATCGGAAGTAATCGAAAGAAAGAAAGAACAGATGGACGTCTGGTTTATGGGGACTCACACAGTTAGCGTCACCCGAGGTGGAGGGCTTGCCACGGATAGAAATTAGGTGTTAGAAAGAGGGAACATGAGAGCAACAGAGAGGAAGACGGTTTGGAGAAGGGATGCTCAATTCTTTTATTCGGTTGTTTTATTTTGTGATATATGTCTGACAAACCGATTGCATAGAATTGCATTCTCTTACTGAGTGAAACTAATGAGTGTAATTATTTTAAATTGAGGCTATCTTATAAAAAAGCTGAAGAACTCGGGGGCTTCCCTGGTGGCACAGTGGTTGACACTCTGCCTGCTAATGCAGGGGACACGGGTTCGAGCCCTGGTCTGGGAAGATCCCACATGCCGCGGAGCAACTAGGCCCGTGAGCCACAATTACTGAGCCTGCGCGTCTGGAGCCTGTGCTCCGCAACAAGAGAGGCCACGATAATAAGAGGCCCGCGCACCGCGATGAAGAGTGGCCCCCGCCCACCGCAGCTAGAGAAAGCCCTCGCACAGAAACGAAGACCCAACACAGCCACAAATCAATAAATTTAAAAAAAAAAATGCCACCTCAAAATATGCCACTTTGGCATAAATATGGTTTTGAGCTGAAAGCAATTGAAAATCAGCAGATGCAGGAAGAAATCTTCCCTCCCCTTTTCTCCCTAAAAGCAGGGCATGAATTTTCCCTGAGACCGGGGCCCCCTCTCACGAACCAGGAAGAAGAGAGTGACTCTTGTCCCCAAAGGTGGAGAATGGGCACTGAGGTGAGCCTACAGAAACAAACCTTATGAAAATAGCGCTTATCTCCCATCAGGTTCCCCATATATTTCCTACTCACTTTCCTCCAAACCCCCTTTCCTTTCTTAAAAATGGAATCTAAGCCCCCAAGTCTAACTACTTCTTTGAGTTTCACTTCCTTCCTGTTGGACTCTTTCACACAGAAAATATTAATTAAAGTAATTTATGTTTTTTCTTCCATTATTCTGTCGTTTGTCAGTTTACTTTGCAGGCCCCTACGAATAAACCTAAGAGGGTAGAGGAAAGAAATTTCCTCTCAGACATCAGCAATGAAGGGGAAAAAATGTTTTCGTGGTGACATGGGAATGAACTCTGGAGTTGGTCAGATCATCACAATGGTCACATCAGTCATCTATGCTGAGCAACCCTCCCTTGGTATTCTTGTCCTGCCTCTATTTCTCATGGTATCTGGTAGCACTGCAGTGCCCAGGAATGTCATGAGCTCTCTCCAAGGTGAGGCCTATATGCAGATATTATTTTATAAACTATTTCCAGAATCTTGTTCAAGGTAAAACCATACAATTCATGTTCTAAGTTCGAAGGCAGCTCAGCTCACAGAGAAGACCTTTGAGAAAGCACAACATGCTTACGGGTCTCTGGCATGGTATCAATGTCAGCCTCTAGACTGTGTCAAAAGCAATTCTGCACTCCCTCGTATGGACCAAACATGGGTAAAATACCTCTTCTGGCGCTTCCTTCTCTCTGATGATGTAGCTACCTGGGAGCCTGTAAGAACTCACTAACACTATGCTTTCTAAGAGCAGTTTCTGCTCTCGCTCAAAATCGTATAGTTTTTCTTTAATCATGTGGATAGCTTCAAGATTAGTTTTTTGGTTTTTGGTATTTTTTACAATGGGATAACTTGATACTATATCTGAGAATACCCTTCCCAGTAATTCTAGTCTCCTTGACATCAGTAAGATACGGAAGAGAAAAACCTTTGTAAAATGGTGTTAAGGAAAATTATCCAAAAGCCTGAAAAAAACTAAAGGGACTTTTGCCTGTTCTTTCTTAGTTATGCTAGGGTTGGATTATCAGGCCTGCCTGCGGATTATCTGAATCTCTAGGCATGTACCTTTGCATCTTTGTGTAACTTGTTATTTACTATTGATAAAGGTATGCTGTAATTCTGAAGGGGTTGATGTTAATTTGTACCTTGATTTCTGTCAGATAGCAATACAAATAATGTCTGTTCAGTAGGGATGCAAATGATTCCTTTCTGATGGAAAATACAATTTCCAAAATTCAGAATGTTAGCTGATTTTCCCTACAGAACATTAGCTATTTTTTCTCTAAAATCAGTAATCCTATTTAAGAATTCTTCCAGCTACTAGAAAAGCTTCTACCCCATTTAGTTCTTTTGAATCAGCACTACCATCATGCCAGTTCTCTTATTAATGGGTTCATTAAATCTGTGCCATATACTGATTTTACATTTGCATGAGAGTCATGAGTTTAATTTATGAAAATGATACTTTGACAAGGAGCAATTGTGAGTAGCACAATGTGCACCAGTCAACAAACCATGGGCACACAAAGTAAGGGCTACCTGCATGGACATACACACCAAAAAGCCGGTCACTTTCAAACAGTATCTCTGCTATCTTTTCCCTGCTTTTATTTGGGTTCATAAGAGCTCAGATTTCCCAATATCTAGTAGATATGTTAAGTTTCTCTGTTAAAAATATATAGGCTTATATTTCTTTTAAGCTCATATATTATTTTTAATCAAAAGTTTGGACTCTGCCCTTTTCCACAGGATAGTTAGTGCCTAGTGATTTGAGGGTGGGTCTGATAACAGGCTCCTATCCAAAGCTGAGATTTATTCTGGAAAGTTTAAGCCTGCAGCTCCATACTGTAGGTGTCCTTACACCTACAACACTGAGGTGTCCTTACTCACCACCACCTCCCTGCCCTGCTTGTTCCCGCTGTCTGCCTGCAGAGAACCCTGGGGAGAACCTCCACCACTGCCCCGCTCTTCCTTCTTTTTGGTCTTCCCCCTTACTTGGGGAGATTGCTTGTACACTTCTGCTTTTCCTTCTCCCTTCCCTTTGCCCCTCTTTTACCAAGTCTAATCATACTCCTTTGATGGGACTATTTCCCTTGCAATCAACTTCATTGCAATTGTTTTGATTAGTGGTTATTGGCACCATTCCCCTATCAAAAAGAACTAATCAAACACCTGACCTGGTGGGTGGGGATCAATTCCACTACGATGAGCAAAGGAGAGCTGAGAGGACACTGATTTCATAAATGGACTCGTGAATGTTTTAGTTATAAAGAGTTTTGTGTCCCTATACCATTTAGTAATTGTAGGCCTGTGAAACTGAATTTTCAATTAACAAAAACTCTGCATTGTTCAATTCAAAGGATATGTTCTACTTACTATTTTGTACCAGAACAAATGTTGAACTGGCACCAAAGATGAATGACACATCCTACCAGCCCTCAACGAGGTCACAGTCCAATGGAGTTGATAGGCATGTACATATAACATGCAAGATTTCTTTTATAAATATTGCAGAGGTATAAACCAGGTGAAATTAAGGCATAATTAGGGAGAAACACATGATTTAAGAATCTCAAAAGGCTTACCGGGGGCATTACATTTTACTTTATTATTATTTTATTTTTATGAAGTCCTGTTGCATTTTATATTGAGTTCTATGATCCATTTAATGTATATGAAAAGTCGAAGGTCTTTGTCTAGATTCATTTTTTTTTTTTTTTTGCATGTAGCTGTCCAGTTGTTCCAGCACCAAAATTACACACGGAGAAACAGACAATCTCAATAGGCCTGTATCTATTAAAGGATTTGAAACTATAATTAATAACCTGCCAAAAAGAAAGCACTAGGGCCAGATTGGTTCACTGGTGAATTTTAACAAATATTTTAGGGAAAATGTATGCTTATTCTCTAAAAATAGAACTAGAATGAATACTTTCTAACTCATTCTATGAAACCAGCATTATCCTAACACCAAAAGCATACAAAGCATTACCAAAAAAAGGAAAAATTCAGACAAATGAATATAGTTGCAAAAATCCTGAACAAAATATTAGTCAATCAAATCCAACTATGTATGAACAGAATTATACACCATGGGCAAGTGGGATTTATTCCAGGTACACAAGGCTGGTTCAACATAAGAAAACCAACTAGTGTAATTCATCATATAAACAGGTTAAAGAAGAAAAACTATATGGTCCTATTAATAGATACAGAAAAAGCATTTGACAAATCCAGCATTCATTCATGACAAAAACGTTCAGTAAACTAGAAATAGAAGGGAACTATTGCAACTTAATAATGAGAATTTACAAAACACCTACAGCTAATATAATATTTATTAGTGAGAAACTAGATGCTTTCTCAGTAAGATTAAGAACAAGGCAAGGGGGCTTACCTGGTGGCGCAGTGGTTGAGAATCTGCCTGCTAATGCAGGGGATACGGGTTCGAGCCCTGGTCTGGGAGGATCCCGCGTGCCGCGGAGCGGCTGGGCCCGTGAGCCACAATTGCTGGGCCTGCGCGTCTGGAGCCTGTGCTCCGCGGCGGGAGAGGCCGCGGTGGTGGGAGGCCCGCGCGCCGCCATGAAGGGTGGCCCCCGCTTGCCGCGGCTGGGGGGGGCCCTCGCACAGAAGCGAGGACCCAGCGCAGCCATAAATAAATAAATAAATAAATAAATAAATAAATAAAATTAAAAAAAAGAAAAAAAAAAAAAAAAAAAAACAAGGCAAGGGGGCTTCCCTGGTGGCGCAGTGGTTGAGAATCTGCCTGCCGATGCAGGGGACACGGGCTCGAGCCCTGGTCTGGGAAGATCCCACATGCCGCGGAGCAGCCAGGCCCGTGAGCCACAACTACTGAGCCTGCGCACCTGGAGCCTGTGCTCCGCAACAACAGAGGCAACGATAGCGAGGGGCCCACGCACCGCGATGAAGAGTGGCCCCTGCTGGCCGCAACTGGAGAAAGCCCTCGCACAGAAACGAAGACCCAACACAGCCAAAAATAAATAAATAAATAAAAAAGAACAAGGCAAGGATATCGCCTCTTAACACATTTTTTCAACATTGTCCTAGAATTCACAGCTAATCTAATTAGACAAAAAAAGGAAATTAAAAGTATATAAATTGGAAAGGAAGAAATAAAACTCTTTTTGTAGATGACATGATCATCTATGTAGGAAATCTCACAGAATCAACAAAAAACTTTGAGAACTAATAAGCAATTATAGCAAGGTTGCAGGATACATTTTTCACATATACAAATTAATTGCTTCCCTGTACACCAGCAATGTACAACTGGGTTTTGAAATTAAAAACACAATATCATTTACATTAACACCCAAAAATGAAATACTTAGGTATAAGTCGAAGAAAATATGTGTAATATCTATATGAGGGAAAAACTACAAACCTGTGAGGAAAGAAATCAAATAATTTAAATAAATGGAGAGATACTACATGGTCATGTATAGGATGATCAAAATTGTTAAGATGTCAGTTCTTCCCAACTTGATCTACAGATTTAATTAATCCCAATCACAATCCCAAGTGATCTTGTGGATATTGACAAACGGATTCTAAGGTTTGTCAAAACCCAGAATGGCTGACACAGTGTTGAAGGGAGAGAACAAAGTTGGAGGATTAACATTACCCAAAATCAAGACTTACTATAAAGTTAACAGTAATCAAGACAGTGTGGTATGGGCAAAAGAATAGACAAATAGATCAATGGAACTGAATAGAAAGCCCAGAAACAGACCAAGACCAATACAGTCAACTGATTTTGATAAAGGAACAGAGGCAATATGATGAACAAAGATAGTCTTTTCAACAAACAATGTTGGAATAACTAGACATCCACATGCAAAAAACAAGTGAATTTAGAAACAAACCTTACACCTTTCACGAACATTAAGTGAAAATAGAGCACAGACCTAAATATAAAACACAAAGCTATAAAACTTCTGGAAGATAACATGGAAGAAGATCTTCCAACTCTACAACACTCTGGAAAAGGCAAAACTATGGAGACACTAAAAAGATTAGGGGTTGCCAGGAATTAGGGACAAGAGAGGAATGATGAACAGGTAGATTACAAGAATTTTTAGGGCAGTGAAACTATTATGTATGAGATTGTAATGGTCAATACATGTCATCATACATTTATCCAAACCTATAGAACGTACAACACAAATAGTGAACTCTAATGTAAAACTTAATTAACAACAATATATCAGTATTGGTTCATCAATTGTAAAAATGTACCACTAATGCAAGATGTTAATAATTGGGGAAAAGGGAATGGGGCGTTGGCAGGAGAATAGAATAAATGGAATCTCTATATCTGCTTAATATTTCTGTAAACCTAACACTGCTCCAAAAAAAGTTTCTAATTAAAGAAATAGTGGCAGAGAGAGCTGTAGATTTGTAGCAAAGTGCTGATTCATGAAGGCTTTAGAGATTTAAGAAAAATGCAGTAAGTGATTGCTTAGGGCTAGGAGGCTTGTGGGGACAGTAGGGTGATAGGTATGGGATTTCTTCTTGAGGTGACAAAACTGTTTTAAAATTAACCGTCGTGATCATTGCACATATCTGTGAATATACTAAAAACGACTGAATTTTACACTCTAAATGGATGAGTTATAATCATATGTGAATTATATCTTAATAAGTCTGGCTAAAAAATTCAATGGCCTAGATCTGTGTTATTAAATTAAATAAACAGCACTTAATAGTTTTTCTATAGCTGAAGTGTATGCTGTAAGGTTCTAACATATGACTTCTTCCCAGGAAGTCAATAATGTTTAAAAGTGTAAAATTTCAGAGTTAATATCAATTTTTTACAGATTTCAATGACAAGAGAATCACAGATGCAAGGGCCAAGAGCCATTAAAAGAGTTTCCTTCCAGATCACGGACTAATGAATAAGATTTCCAAATGTCAATATTGATGACATGGAAAAGTATACACTATTCATTTGGAGTGAAGCTGTCAGCATTTCTTTTTGAATGAAAACAATGACAAAACCCTCTTCCCCAAACACACACGTACAAATGCCGAAGAGTGCATCCTCCTTCGTGAAGCTACCAACTCAGCAGCCTTCAATGAAGGGCATACAAAAGATGGAGCGCACTACAAATATCCATTGTTGCCGCCACCTCAGTAACACAGGAGTGGCTTTATCATCGGAAGTAATCGAAAGAAAGAAAGAACAGATGGACGTCTGGTTTATGGGGACTCACACAGTTAGCGTCACCCGAGGTGGAGGGCTTGCCACGGATAGAAATTAGGTGTTAGAAAGAGGGAACATGAGAGCAACAGAGAGGAAGACGGTTTGGAGAAGGGATGCTCAATTCTTTTATTCGGTTGTTTTATTTTGTGATATATGTCTGACAAACCGATTGCATAGAATTGCATTCTCTTACTGAGTGAAACTAATGAGTGTAATTATTTTAAATTGAGGCTATCTTATAAAAAAGCTGAAGAACTCGGGGGCTTCCCTGGTGGCACAGTGGTTGACACTCTGCCTGCTAATGCAGGGGACACGGGTTCGAGCCCTGGTCTGGGAAGATCCCACATGCCGCGGAGCAACTAGGCCCGTGAGCCACAATTACTGAGCCTGCGCGTCTGGAGCCTGTGCTCCGCAACAAGAGAGGCCACGATAATAAGAGGCCCGCGCACCGCGATGAAGAGTGGCCCCCGCCCACCGCAGCTAGAGAAAGCCCTCGCACAGAAACGAAGACCCAACACAGCCACAAATCAATAAATTTAAAAAAAAAATGCCACCTCAAAATATGCCACTTTGGCATAAATATGGTTTTGAGCTGAAAGCAATTGAAAATCAGCAGATGCAGGAAGAAATCTTCCCTCCCCTTTTCTCCCTAAAAGCAGGGCATGAATTTTCCCTGAGACCGGGGCCCCCTCTCACGAACCAGGAAGAAGAGAGTGACTCTTGTCCCCAAAGGTGGAGAATGGGCACTGAGGTGAGTCTACAGAAACAAACCTTATGAAAATAGCGCTTATCTCCCATCAGGTTCCCCATATATTTCCTACTCACTTTCCTCCAAACCCCCTTTCCTTTCTTAAAAATGGAATCTAAGCCCCCAAGTCTAACTACTTCTTTGAGTTTCACTTCCTTCCTGTTGGACTCTTTCACACAGAAAATATTAATTAAAGTAATTTATGTTTTTTCTTCCATTATTCTGTCGTTTGTCAGTTTACTTTGCAGGCCCCTACGAATAAACCTAAGAGGGTAGAGGAAAGAAATTTCCTCTCAGACATCAGCAATGAAGGGGAAAAAATGTTTTCGTGGTGACATGGGAATGAACTCTGGAGTTGGTCAGATCATCACAATGGTCACATCAGTCATCTATGCTGAGCAACCCTCCCTTGGTATTCTTGTCCTGCCTCTATTTCTCATGGTATCTGGTAGCACTGCAGTGCCCAGGAATGTCATGAGCTCTCTCCAAGGTGAGGCCTATATGCAGATATTATTTTATAAACTATTTCCAGAATCTTGTTCAAGGTAAAACCATACAATTCATGTTCTAAGTTCGAAGGCAGCTCAGCTCACAGAGAAGACCTTTGAGAAAGCACAACATGCTTACGGGTCTCTGGCATGGTATCAATGTCAGCCTCTAGACTGTGTCAAAAGCAATTCTGCACTCCCTCGTATGGACCAAACATGGGTAAAATACCTCTTCTGGCGCTTCCTTCTCTCTGATGATGTAGCTACCTGGGAGCCTGTAAGAACTCACTAACACTATGCTTTCTAAGAGCAGTTTCTGCTCTCGCTCAAAATCGTATAGTTTTTCTTTAATCATGTGGATAGCTTCAAGATTAGTTTTTTGGTTTTTGGTATTTTTTACAATGGGATAACTTGATACTATATCTGAGAATACCCTTCCCAGTAATTCTAGTCTCCTTGACATCAGTAAGATACGGAAGAGAAAAACCTTTGTAAAATGGTGTTAAGGAAAATTATCCAAAAGCCTGAAAAAAACTAAAGGGACTTTTGCCTGTTCTTTCTTAGTTATGCTAGGGTTGGATTATCAGGCCTGCCTGCGGATTATCTGAATCTCTAGGCATGTACCTTTGCATCTTTGTGTAACTTGTTATTTACTATTGATAAAGGTATGCTGTAATTCTGAAGGGGTTGATGTTAATTTGTACCTTGATTTCTGTCAGATAGCAATACAAATAATGTCTGTTCAGTAGGGATGCAAATGATTCCTTTCTGATGGAAAATACAATTTCCAAAATTCAGAATGTTAGCTGATTTTCCCTACAGAACATTAGCTATTTTTTCTCTAAAATCAGTAATCCTATTTAAGAATTCTTCCAGCTACTAGAAAAGCTTCTACCCCATTTAGTTCTTTTGAATCAGCACTACCATCATGCCAGTTCTCTTATTAATGGGTTCATTAAATCTGTGCCATATACTGATTTTACATTTGCATGAGAGTCATGAGTTTAATTTATGAAAATGATACTTTGACAAGGAGCAATTGTGAGTAGCACAATGTGCACCAGTCAACAAACCATGGGCACACAAAGTAAGGGCTACCTGCATGGACATACACACCAAAAAGCCGGTCACTTTCAAACAGTATCTCTGCTATCTTTTCCCTGCTTTTATTTGGGTTCATAAGAGCTCAGATTTCCCAATATCTAGTAGATATGTTAAGTTTCTCTGTTAAAAATATATAGGCTTATATTTCTTTTAAGCTCATATATTATTTTTAATCAAAAGTTTGGACTCTGCCCTTTTCCACAGGATAGTTAGTGCCTAGTGATTTGAGGGTGGGTCTGATAACAGGCTCCTATCCAAAGCTGAGATTTATTCTGGAAAGTTTAAGCCTGCAGCTCCATACTGTAGGTGTCCTTACACCCACAACACTGAGGTGTCCTTACTCACCACCACCTCCCTGCCCTGCTTGTTCCCGCTGTCTGCCTGCAGAGAACCCTGGGGAGAACCTCCACCACTGCCCCGCTCTTCCTTCTTTTTGGTCTTCCCCCTTACTTGGGGAGATTGCTTGTACACTTCTGCTTTTCCTTCTCCCTTCCCTTTGCCCCTCTTTTACCAAGTCTAATCATACTCCTTTGATGGGACTATTTCCCTTGCAATCAACTTCATTGCAATTGTTTTGATTAGTGGTTATTGGCACCATTCCCCTATCAAAAAGAACTAATCAAACACCTGACCTGGTGGGTGGGGATCAATTCCACTACGATGAGCAAAGGAGAGCTGAGAGGACACTGATTTCATAAATGGACTCGTGAATGTTTTAGTTATAAAGAGTTTTGTGTCCCTATACCATTTAGTAATTGTAGGCCTGTGAAACTGAATTTTCAATTAACAAAAACTCTGCATTGTTCAATTCAAAGGATATGTTCTACTTACTATTTTGTACCAGAACAAATGTTGAACTGGCACCAAAGATGAATGACACATCCTACCAGCCCTCAACGAGGTCACAGTCCAATGGAGTTGATAGGCATGTACATATAACATGCAAGATTTCTTTTATAAATATTGCAGAGGTATAAACCAGGTGAAATTAAGGCATAATTAGGGAGAAACACATGATTTAAGAATCTCAAAAGGCTTACCGGGGGCATTACATTTTACTTTATTATTATTTTATTTTTATGAAGTCCTGTTGCATTTTATATTGAGTTCTATGATCCATTTAATGTATATGAAAAGTCGAAGGTCTTTGTCTAGATTCATTTTTTTTTTTTTTGCATGTAGCTGTCCAGTTGTTCCAGCACCAAAATTACACACGGAGAAACAGACAATCTCAATAGGCCTGTATCTATTAAAGGATTTGAAACTATAATTAATAACCTGCCAAAAAGAAAGCACTAGGGCCAGATTGGTTCACTGGTGAATTTTAACAAATATTTTAGGGAAAATGTATGCTTATTCTCTAAAAATAGAACTAGAATGAATACTTTCTAACTCATTCTATGAAACCAGCATTATCCTAACACCAAAAGCATACAAAGCATTACCAAAAAAAGGAAAAATTCAGACAAATGAATATAGTTGCAAAAATCCTGAACAAAATATTAGTCAATCAAATCCAACTATGTATGAACAGAATTATACACCATGGGCAAGTGGGATTTATTCCAGGTACACAAGGCTGGTTCAACATAAGAAAACCAACTAGTGTAATTCATCATATAAACAGGTTAAAGAAGAAAAACTATATGGTCCTATTAATAGATACAGAAAAAGCATTTGACAAATCCAGCATTCATTCATGACAAAAACGTTCAGTAAACTAGAAATAGAAGGGAACTATTGCAACTTAATAATGAGAATTTACAAAACACCTACAGCTAATATAATATTTATTAGTGAGAAACTAGATGCTTTCTCAGTAAGATTAAGAACAAGGCAAGGGGGCTTACCTGGTGGCGCAGTGGTTGAGAATCTGCCTGCTAATGCAGGGGATACGGGTTCGAGCCCTGGTCTGGGAGGATCCCGCGTGCCGCGGAGCGGCTGGGCCCGTGAGCCACAATTGCTGGGCCTGCGCGTCTGGAGCCTGTGCTCCGCGGCGGGAGAGGCCGCGGTGGTGGGAGGCCCGCGCGCCGCCATGAAGGGTGGCCCCCGCTTGCCGCGGCTGGGGGGGGCCCTCGCACAGAAGCGAGGACCCAGCGCAGCCATAAATAAATAAATAAATAAATAAATAAATAAATAAAATTAAAAAAAAGAAAAAAAAAAAAAAAAAAAAACAAGGCAAGGGGGCTTCCCTGGTGGCGCAGTGGTTGAGAATCTGCCTGCCGATGCAGGGGACACGGGCTCGAGCCCTGGTCTGGGAAGATCCCACATGCCGCGGAGCAGCCAGGCCCGTGAGCCACAACTACTGAGCCTGCGCACCTGGAGCCTGTGCTCCGCAACAACAGAGGCAACGATAGCGAGGGGCCCACGCACCGCGATGAAGAGTGGCCCCTGCTGGCCGCAACTGGAGAAAGCCCTCGCACAGAAACGAAGACCCAACACAGCCAAAAATAAATAAATAAATAAAAAAGAACAAGGCAAGGATATCGCCTCTTAACACATTTTTTCAACATTGTCCTAGAATTCACAGCTAATCTAATTAGACAAAAAAAGGAAATTAAAAGTATATAAATTGGAAAGGAAGAAATAAAACTCTTTTTGTAGATGACATGATCATCTATGTAGGAAATCTCACAGAATCAACAAAAAACTTTGAGAACTAATAAGCAATTATAGCAAGGTTGCAGGATACATTTTTCACATATACAAATTAATTGCTTCCCTGTACACCAGCAATGTACAACTGGGTTTTGAAATTAAAAACACAATATCATTTACATTAACACCCAAAAATGAAATACTTAGGTATAAGTCGAAGAAAATATGTGTAATATCTATATGAGGGAAAAACTACAAACCTGTGAGGAAAGAAATCAAATAATTTAAATAAATGGAGAGATACTACATGGTCATGTATAGGATGATCAAAATTGTTAAGATGTCAGTTCTTCCCAACTTGATCTACAGATTTAATTAATCCCAATCACAATCCCAAGTGATCTTGTGGATATTGACAAACGGATTCTAAGGTTTGTCAAAACCCAGAATGGCTGACACAGTGTTGAAGGGAGAGAACAAAGTTGGAGGATTAACATTACCCAAAATCAAGACTTACTATAAAGTTAACAGTAATCAAGACAGTGTGGTATGGGCAAAAGAATAGACAAATAGATCAATGGAACTGAATAGAAAGCCCAGAAACAGACCAAGACCAATACAGTCAACTGATTTTGATAAAGGAACAGAGGCAATATGATGAACAAAGATAGTCTTTTCAACAAACAATGTTGGAATAACTAGACATCCACATGCAAAAAACAAGTGAATTTAGAAACAAACCTTACACCTTTCACGAACATTAAGTGAAAATAGAGCACAGACCTAAATATAAAACACAAAGCTATAAAACTTCTGGAAGATAACATGGAAGAAGATCTTCCAACTCTACAACACTCTGGAAAAGGCAAAACTATGGAGACACTAAAAAGATTAGGGGTTGCCAGGAATTAGGGACAAGAGAGGAATGATGAACAGGTAGATTACAAGAATTTTTAGGGCAGTGAAACTATTATGTATGAGATTGTAATGGTCAATACATGTCATCATACATTTATCCAAACCTATAGAACGTACAACACAAATAGTGAACTCTAATGTAAAACTTAATTAACAACAATATATCAGTATTGGTTCATCAATTGTAAAAATGTACCACTAATGCAAGATGTTAATAATTGGGGAAAAGGGAATGGGGCGTTGGCAGGAGAATAGAATAAATGGAATCTCTATATCTGCTTAATATTTCTGTAAACCTAACACTGCTCCAAAAAAAGTTTCTAATTAAAGAAATAGTGGCAGAGAGAGCTGTAGATTTGTAGCAAAGTGCTGATTCATGAAGGCTTTAGAGATTTAAGAAAAATGCAGTAAGTGATTGCTTAGGGCTAGGAGGCTTGTGGGGACAGTAGGGTGATAGGTATGGGATTTCTTCTTGAGGTGACAAAACTGTTTTAAAATTAACCGTCGTGATCATTGCACATATCTGTGAATATACTAAAAACGACTGAATTTTACACTCTAAATGGATGAGTTATAATCATATGTGAATTATATCTTAATAAGTCTGGCTAAAAAATTCAATGGCCTAGATCTGTGTTATTAAATTAAATAAACAGCACTTAATAGTTTTTCTATAGCTGAAGTGTATGCTGTAAGGTTCTAACATATGACTTCTTCCCAGGAAGTCAATAATGTTTAAAAGTGTAAAATTTCAGAGTTAATATCAATTTTTTACAGATTTCAATGACAAGAGAATCACAGATGCAAGGGCCAAGAGCCATTAAAAGAGTTTCCTTCCAGATCACGGACTAATGAATAAGATTTCCAAATGTCAATATTGATGACATGGAAAAGTATACACTATTCATTTGGAGTGAAGCTGTCAGCATTTCTTTTTGAATGAAAACAATGACAAAACCCTCTTCCCCAAACACACACGTACAAATGCCGAAGAGTGCATCCTCCTTCGTGAAGCTACCAACTCAGCAGCCTTCAATGAAGGGCATACAAAAGATGGAGCGCACTACAAATATCCATTGTTGCCGCCACCTCAGTAACACAGGAGTGGCTTTATCATCGGAAGTAATCGAAAGAAAGAAAGAACAGATGGACGTCTGGTTTATGGGGACTCACACAGTTAGCGTCACCCGAGGTGGAGGGCTTGCCACGGATAGAAATTAGGTGTTAGAAAGAGGGAACATGAGAGCAACAGAGAGGAAGACGGTTTGGAGAAGGGATGCTCAATTCTTTTATTCGGTTGTTTTATTTTGTGATATATGTCTGACAAACCGATTGCATAGAATTGCATTCTCTTACTGAGTGAAACTAATGAGTGTAATTATTTTAAATTGAGGCTATCTTATAAAAAAGCTGAAGAACTCGGGGGCTTCCCTGGTGGCACAGTGGTTGACACTCTGCCTGCTAATGCAGGGGACACGGGTTCGAGCCCTGGTCTGGGAAGATCCCACATGCCGCGGAGCAACTAGGCCCGTGAGCCACAATTACTGAGCCTGCGCGTCTGGAGCCTGTGCTCCGCAACAAGAGAGGCCACGATAATAAGAGGCCCGCGCACCGCGATGAAGAGTGGCCCCCGCCCACCGCAGCTAGAGAAAGCCCTCGCACAGAAACGAAGACCCAACACAGCCACAAATCAATAAATTTAAAAAAAAAATGCCACCTCAAAATATGCCACTTTGGCATAAATATGGTTTTGAGCTGAAAGCAATTGAAAATCAGCAGATGCAGGAAGAAATCTTCCCTCCCCTTTTCTCCCTAAAAGCAGGGCATGAATTTTCCCTGAGACCGGGGCCCCCTCTCACGAACCAGGAAGAAGAGAGTGACTCTTGTCCCCAAAGGTGGAGAATGGGCACTGAGGTGAGTCTACAGAAACAAACCTTATGAAAATAGCGCTTATCTCCCATCAGGTTCCCCATATATTTCCTACTCACTTTCCTCCAAACCCCCTTTCCTTTCTTAAAAATGGAATCTAAGCCCCCAAGTCTAACTACTTCTTTGAGTTTCACTTCCTTCCTGTTGGACTCTTTCACACAGAAAATATTAATTAAAGTAATTTATGTTTTTTCTTCCATTATTCTGTCGTTTGTCAGTTTACTTTGCAGGCCCCTACGAATAAACCTAAGAGGGTAGAGGAAAGAAATTTCCTCTCAGACATCAGCAATGAAGGGGAAAAAATGTTTTCGTGGTGACATGGGAATGAACTCTGGAGTTGGTCAGATCATCACAATGGTCACATCAGTCATCTATGCTGAGCAACCCTCCCTTGGTATTCTTGTCCTGCCTCTATTTCTCATGGTATCTGGTAGCACTGCAGTGCCCAGGAATGTCATGAGCTCTCTCCAAGGTGAGGCCTATATGCAGATATTATTTTATAAACTATTTCCAGAATCTTGTTCAAGGTAAAACCATACAATTCATGTTCTAAGTTCGAAGGCAGCTCAGCTCACAGAGAAGACCTTTGAGAAAGCACAACATGCTTACGGGTCTCTGGCATGGTATCAATGTCAGCCTCTAGACTGTGTCAAAAGCAATTCTGCACTCCCTCGTATGGACCAAACATGGGTAAAATACCTCTTCTGGCGCTTCCTTCTCTCTGATGATGTAGCTACCTGGGAGCCTGTAAGAACTCACTAACACTATGCTTTCTAAGAGCAGTTTCTGCTCTCGCTCAAAATCGTATAGTTTTTCTTTAATCATGTGGATAGCTTCAAGATTAGTTTTTTGGTTTTTGGTATTTTTTACAATGGGATAACTTGATACTATATCTGAGAATACCCTTCCCAGTAATTCTAGTCTCCTTGACATCAGTAAGATACGGAAGAGAAAAACCTTTGTAAAATGGTGTTAAGGAAAATTATCCAAAAGCCTGAAAAAAACTAAAGGGACTTTTGCCTGTTCTTTCTTAGTTATGCTAGGGTTGGATTATCAGGCCTGCCTGCGGATTATCTGAATCTCTAGGCATGTACCTTTGCATCTTTGTGTAACTTGTTATTTACTATTGATAAAGGTATGCTGTAATTCTGAAGGGGTTGATGTTAATTTGTACCTTGATTTCTGTCAGATAGCAATACAAATAATGTCTGTTCAGTAGGGATGCAAATGATTCCTTTCTGATGGAAAATACAATTTCCAAAATTCAGAATGTTAGCTGATTTTCCCTACAGAACATTAGCTATTTTTTCTCTAAAATCAGTAATCCTATTTAAGAATTCTTCCAGCTACTAGAAAAGCTTCTACCCCATTTAGTTCTTTTGAATCAGCACTACCATCATGCCAGTTCTCTTATTAATGGGTTCATTAAATCTGTGCCATATACTGATTTTACATTTGCATGAGAGTCATGAGTTTAATTTATGAAAATGATACTTTGACAAGGAGCAATTGTGAGTAGCACAATGTGCACCAGTCAACAAACCATGGGCACACAAAGTAAGGGCTACCTGCATGGACATACACACCAAAAAGCCGGTCACTTTCAAACAGTATCTCTGCTATCTTTTCCCTGCTTTTATTTGGGTTCATAAGAGCTCAGATTTCCCAATATCTAGTAGATATGTTAAGTTTCTCTGTTAAAAATATATAGGCTTATATTTCTTTTAAGCTCATATATTATTTTTAATCAAAAGTTTGGACTCTGCCCTTTTCCACAGGATAGTTAGTGCCTAGTGATTTGAGGGTGGGTCTGATAACAGGCTCCTATCCAAAGCTGAGATTTATTCTGGAAAGTTTAAGCCTGCAGCTCCATACTGTAGGTGTCCTTACACCCACAACACTGAGGTGTCCTTACTCACCACCACCTCCCTGCCCTGCTTGTTCCCGCTGTCTGCCTGCAGAGAACCCTGGGGAGAACCTCCACCACTGCCCCGCTCTTCCTTCTTTTTGGTCTTCCCCCTTACTTGGGGAGATTGCTTGTACACTTCTGCTTTTCCTTCTCCCTTCCCTTTGCCCCTCTTTTACCAAGTCTAATCATACTCCTTTGATGGGACTATTTCCCTTGCAATCAACTTCATTGCAATTGTTTTGATTAGTGGTTATTGGCACCATTCCCCTATCAAAAAGAACTAATCAAACACCTGACCTGGTGGGTGGGGATCAATTCCACTACGATGAGCAAAGGAGAGCTGAGAGGACACTGATTTCATAAATGGACTCGTGAATGTTTTAGTTATAAAGAGTTTTGTGTCCCTATACCATTTAGTAATTGTAGGCCTGTGAAACTGAATTTTCAATTAACAAAAACTCTGCATTGTTCAATTCAAAGGATATGTTCTACTTACTATTTTGTACCAGAACAAATGTTGAACTGGCACCAAAGATGAATGACACATCCTACCAGCCCTCAACGAGGTCACAGTCCAATGGAGTTGATAGGCATGTACATATAACATGCAAGATTTCTTTTATAAATATTGCAGAGGTATAAACCAGGTGAAATTAAGGCATAATTAGGGAGAAACACATGATTTAAGAATCTCAAAAGGCTTACCGGGGGCATTACATTTTACTTTATTATTATTTTATTTTTATGAAGTCCTGTTGCATTTTATATTGAGTTCTATGATCCATTTAATGTATATGAAAAGTCGAAGGTCTTTGTCTAGATTCATTTTTTTTTTTTTTTGCATGTAGCTGTCCAGTTGTTCCAGCACCAAAATTACACACGGAGAAACAGACAATCTCAATAGGCCTGTATCTATTAAAGGATTTGAAACTATAATTAATAACCTGCCAAAAAGAAAGCACTAGGGCCAGATTGGTTCACTGGTGAATTTTAACAAATATTTTAGGGAAAATGTATGCTTATTCTCTAAAAATAGAACTAGAATGAATACTTTCTAACTCATTCTATGAAACCAGCATTATCCTAACACCAAAAGCATACAAAGCATTACCAAAAAAAGGAAAAATTCAGACAAATGAATATAGTTGCAAAAATCCTGAACAAAATATTAGTCAATCAAATCCAACTATGTATGAACAGAATTATACACCATGGGCAAGTGGGATTTATTCCAGGTACACAAGGCTGGTTCAACATAAGAAAACCAACTAGTGTAATTCATCATATAAACAGGTTAAAGAAGA
>NW_028122551.1:0-96636 GCF_965194805.1 Balaenoptera borealis | reverse complement strand
TACTAGTCAGATATATTCTTGGGCGGTGAATAGGGGGTTTTGAGTCCAGATCACTGAGCAAAGAGTAGGTCTTGTCTATTACATATTGGGTTTATGGAACGGTCTCTGAGCTAATTTGAAACCCTTGTTTTATGCATCACCCCACCTCACCTTACCCGTTAAGCAGCCATAGTGTGTTTTCTAAACGTGTGACTCTGTTCTGTTTTGTAATTCAGTTCAAGGGTAGCGGTTTTTACATTCCCTCTATAAGTGATATCTTATGATAAGTGTCTTTTTCTGTGTGACTTATTTCACTTAGAATCGTCGTACCTAAATCCACTCATCATGCTGCTACTAGCCTTATGACGTTGATTTCATGGCTGAGTGATATTCCATTGTACAAAAGGACCACAACTTCTTTATCCATTTTTCTCTTTCCTGGGATATTTAAGGTGTAACGAAGTGGAGGTTCTTGTCAACAGAGCAGCCCTAAACTTTGGGGTGCCTGTGCCTTGCTGATTTTTAGTTTTCCCAATTTATACGCCCGTGAGTGGAAGTGCCCTATGCTCTCTAAGCTGAGTTTTTTCGATGTTTCAGGACACACCGTACACTTCTGCAGAGTGGCTGTTGGCAATTTACATCCCGCCCATCACCGTAGCAAGGCTCCCGTTTCTCCATGGCCTGTCCTGCATTTCTGGTTTTGACACTTTATTCAGCATGGCCCTTTTGACCGATGGGAAGCGAGACTTCCTTGTAGCGCTGATTTGCCTTTCCAGGTTGCTTGGTTGGCCAAAAAGGGCGTATGCGTTTTTTCCTGAATATATTCAGGAAAAAACGCATACGCCCTTTTTGGCCAAGGGCATCATTGTCGAGGTTTTGCCGCTTTTCCCGTGCTTTAAAGGCGATTCGAATCTACCTCCTGAAATCTGTTTCCTGCAATTCTGCCTTGCTTTCAAATCCTCTTCGTTGTCTTCCGTCAATATATTTGTGGACGAGAGTTATCATTTATAACTCTGCAGGTTTGTGAATTGCAGTGCCCCTGAGCTCCATTTTTCAACTCGCTTTCTTGGGAGCTGGCCGCAAAAGCGCAGGATTCCTTCAGGCCCTATTCTGGTCCCGGGCGGCAGGCTGAGGCTGTGGTTAATTCTTCTTCCTGATGGGAAAATACAGTGACCTGTGCCTGTCCCAACACCTAGAGCTAGTGTCTCATTGGTTCCCCCTCTTCCCGTTCATCCTCAGGACAAATTGCAACCTGTACGGAACAGGAGGTTAAAGGTGCTGATTCTCAAGGAGGGAGATTGCTAGTAAAGCGGCTGGAATGGCGAACCCGAGCACAAGGAGATGAGAAATGAGGTGCGTTTTAGAAACCTTTCCCGATCACACGATGTACCATCTTCTGGGATTCTCATGCATGTTTTCGATGTAGGAAGATGCCCTTGAACCTGGAGATTTGGGACCCATGGGATGGGTACCACGCAGTATTACTCTAAAGGGTCTGCATTTGCTCACCCAACCTCACCAAACCTCTCAGCCCCAAGAGTGTCCACCCTTATGCCTCAATCAGCTGTGGGTCTAGATATGGTCAATCCAGGTGGCATCACAGCCCTTGAACGAATTTTGTAAGAATTTCTCTCTCTTTCACTGTCTTTGTTTCACGGGATTTTAAAAGTGATTGATTTTTATAAAGGGGTTTAGCTGCTTTTCACTGCTGTGTTTATGCCGCTTTACACCCACTTGACTCACTTACAGAGGGATATCAGTACATAGGTTTTAAGATTCTTACTAGTCAGATATATTCTTGGGCGGTGAATAGGGGGTTTTGAGTCCAGATCACTGAGCAAAGAGTAGGTCTTGTCTATTACATATTGGGTTTATGGAACGGTCTCTGAGCTAATTTGAAACCCTTGTTTTATGCATCACCCCACCTCACCTTTCCCGTTAAGCAGCCATAGTGTGTTTTCTAAACGTGTGACTCTGTTCTGTTTTGTAATTCAGTTCAAGGGTAGCGGTTTTTACATTCCCTCTATAAGTGATATCTTATGATAAGTGTCTTTTTCTGTGTGACTTATTTCACTTAGAATCGTCGTACCTAAATCCACTCATCATGCTGCTACTAGCCTTATGACGTTGATTTCATGGCTGAGTGATATTCCATTGTACAAAAGGACCACAACTTCTTTATCCATTTTTCTCTTTCCTGGGATATTTAAGGTGTAACGAAGTGGAGGTTCTTGTCAACAGAGCAGCCCTAAACTTTGGGGTGCCTGTGCCTTGCTGATTTTTAGTTTTCCCAATTTATACGCCCGTGAGTGGAAGTGCCCTATGCTCTCTAAGCTGAGTGTTTTCGATGTTTCAGGACACACCGTACACTTCTGCAGAGTGGCTGTTGGCAATTTACATCCCGCCCATCAGCGTAGCAAGGCTCCCGTTTCTCCATGGCCTGTCCTGCATTTCTGGTTTTGACACTTTATTCAGCATGGCCCTTTTGACCGATGGGAAGCGAGACTTCCTTGTAGCGCTGATTTGCCTTTCCAGGTTGCTTGGTTGGCCAAAAAGGGCGTATGCGTTTTTTCCTGAATATATTCAGGAAAAAACGCATACGCCCTTTTTGGCCAAGGGCATCATTGTCGAGGTTTTGCCGCTTTTCCCGTGCTTTAAAGGCGATTCGAATCTACCTCCTGAAATCTGTTTCCTGCAATTCTGCCTTGCTTTCAAATCCTCTCTGTTGTCTTCCGTCAATATATTTGTGGACGAGAGTTATCATTTATAACTCTGCAGGTTTGTGAATTGCAGTGCCCCTGAGCTCCATTTTTCAACTCGCTTTCTTGGGAGCTGGCCGCAAAAGCGCAGGATTGCTTCAGGCCCTATTCTGGTCCCGGGCGGCAGGCTGAGGCTGTGGTTAATTCTTCTTCCTGATGGGAAAATACAGTGACCTGTGCCTGTCCCAACACCTAGAGCTAGTGTCTCATTGGTTCCCCCTCTTCCCGTTCATCCTCAGGACCAATTGCAACCTGTACGGAACAGGAGGTTAAAGGTGCTGATTCTCAAGGAGGGAGATTGCTAGTAAAGCGGCTGGAATGGCGAACCCGAGCACAAGGAGATGAGAAATGAGGTGCGTTTTAGAAACCTTTCCCGATCACACGATGTACCATCTTCTGGGATTCTCATGCATGTTTTCGATGTAGGAAGATGCCCTTGAACCTGGAGATTTGGGACCCATGGGATGGGTACCACGCAGTATTACTCTAAAGGGTCTGCATTTGCTCACCCAACCTCACCAAACCTCTCAGCCCCAAGAGTGTCCACCCTTATGCCTCAATCAGCTGTGGGTCTAGATATGGTCAATCCAGGTGGCATCACAGCCCTTGAACGAATTTTGTAAGAATTTCTCTCTCTTTCACTGTCTTTGTTTCACGGGATTTTAAAAGTGATTGATTTTTATAAAGGGGTTTAGCTGCTTTTCACTGCTGTGTTTATGCCGCTTTACACCCACTTGACTCACTTACAGAGGGATATCAGTACATAGGTTTTAAGATTCTTACTAGTCAGATATATTCTTGGGCGGTGAATAGGGGGTTTTGAGTCCAGATCACTGAGCAAGGAGTAGGTCTTGTCTATTACATATTGGGTTTATGGAACGGTCTCTGAGCTAATTTGAAACCCTTGTTTTAGGCATCACCCCACCTCACCTTACCCGTTAAGCAGCCATAGTGTGTTTTCTAAACGTGTGACTCTGTTCTGTTTTGTAATTCAGTTCAAGGGTAGCGGTTTTTACATTCCCTCTATAAGTGATATCTTATGATAAGTGTCTTTTTCTGTGTGACTTATTTCACTTAGAATCGTCGTACCTAAATCCACTCATCATGCTGCTACTAGCCTTATGACGTTGATTTCATGGCTGAGTGATATTCCATTGTACAAAAGGACCACAACTTCTTTATCCATTTTTCTCTTTCCTGGGATATTTAAGGTGTAACGAAGTGGAGGTTCTTGTCAACAGAGCAGCCCTAAACTTTGGGGTGCCTGTGCCTTGCTGATTTTTAGTTTTCCCAATTTATACGCCCGTGAGTGGAAGTGCCCTATGCTCTCTAAGCTGAGTTTTTTCGATGTTTCAGGACACACCGTACACTTCTGCAGAGTGGCTGTTGGCAATTTACATCCCGCCCATCAGCGTAGCAAGGCTCCCGTTTCTCCATGGCCTGTCCTGCATTTCTGGTTTTGACACTTTATTCAGCATGGCCCTTTTGACCGATGGGAAGCGAGACTTCCTTGTAGCGCTGATTTGCCTTTCCAGGTTGCTTGGTTGGCCAAAAAGGGCGTATGCGTTTTTTCCTGAATATATTCAGGAAAAAACGCATACGCCCTTTTTGGCCAAGGGCATCATTGTCGAGGTTTTGCCGCTTTTCCCGTGCTTTAAAGGCGATTCGAATCTACCTCCTGAAATCTGTTTCCTGCAATTCTGCCTTGCTTTCAAATCCTCTCTGTTGTCTTCCGTCAATATATTTGTGGACGAGAGTTATCATTTATAACTCTGCAGGTTTGTGAATTGCAGTGCCCCTGAGCTCCATTTTTCAACTCGCTTTCTTGGGAGCTGGCCGCAAAAGCGCAGGATTGCTTCAGGCCCTATTCTGGTCCCGGGCGGCAGGCTGAGGCTGTGGTTAATTCTTCTTCCTGATGGGAAAATACAGTGACCTGTGCCTGTCCCAACACCTAGAGCTAGTGTCTCATTGGTTCCCCCTCTTCCCGTTCATCCTCAGGACCAATTGCAACCTGTACGGAACAGGAGGTTAAAGGTGCTGATTCTCAAGGAGGGAGATTGCTAGTAAAGCGGCTGGAATGGCGAACCCGAGCACAAGGAGATGAGAAATGAGGTGCGTTTTAGAAACCTTTCCCGATCACACGATGTACCATCTTCTGGGATTCTCATGCATGTTTTCGATGTAGGAAGATGCCCTTGAACCTGGAGATTTGGGACCCATGGGATGGGTACCACGCAGTATTACTCTAAAGGGTCTGCATTTGCTCACCCAACCTCACCAAACCTCTCAGCCCCAAGAGTGTCCACCCTTATGCCTCAATCAGCTGTGGGTCTAGATATGGTCAATCCAGGTGGCATCACAGCCCTTGAACGAATTTTGTAAGAATTTCTCTCTCTTTCACTGTCTTTGTTTCACGGGATTTTAAAAGTGATTGATTTTTATAAAGGGGTTTAGCTGCTTTTCACTGCTGTGTTTATGCCGCTTTACACCCACTTGACTCACTTACAGAGGGATATCAGTACATAGGTTTTAAGATTCTTACTAGTCAGATATATTCTTGGGCGGTGAATAGGGGGTTTTGAGTCCAGATCACTGAGCAAAGAGTAGGTCTTGTCTATTACATATTGGGTTTATGGAACGGTCTCTGAGCTAATTTGAAACCCTTGTTTTATGCATCACCCCACCTCACCTTTCCCGTTAAGCAGCCATAGTGTGTTTTCTAAACGTGTGACTCTGTTCTGTTTTGTAATTCAGTTCAAGGGTAGCGGTTTTTACATTCCCTCTATAAGTGATATCTTATGATAAGTGTCTTTTTCTGTGTGACTTATTTCACTTAGAATCGTCGTACCTAAATCCACTCATCATGCTGCTACTAGCCTTATGACGTTGATTTCATGGCTGAGTGATATTCCATTGTACAAAAGGACCACAACTTCTTTATCCATTTTTCTCTTTCCTGGGATATTTAAGGTGTAACGAAGTGGAGGTTCTTGTCAACAGAGCAGCCCTAAACTTTGGGGTGCCTGTGCCTTGCTGATTTTTAGTTTTCCCAATTTATACGCCCGTGAGTGGAAGTGCCCTATGCTCTCTAAGCTGAGTGTTTTCGATGTTTCAGGACACACCGTACACTTCTGCAGAGTGGCTGTTGGCAATTTACATCCCGCCCATCAGCGTAGCAAGGCTCCCGTTTCTCCATGGCCTGTCCTGCATTTCTGGTTTTGACACTTTATTCAGCATGGCCCTTTTGACCGATGGGAAGCGAGACTTCCTTGTAGCGCTGATTTGCCTTTCCAGGTTGCTTGGTTGGCCAAAAAGGGCGTATGCGTTTTTTCCTGAATATATTCAGGAAAAAACGCATACGCCCTTTTTGGCCAAGGGCATCATTGTCGAGGTTTTGCCGCTTTTCCCGTGCTTTAAAGGCGATTCGAATCTACCTCCTGAAATCTGTTTCCTGCAATTCTGCCTTGCTTTCAAATCCTCTCTGTTGTCTTCCGTCAATATATTTGTGGACGAGAGTTATCATTTATAACTCTGCAGGTTTGTGAATTGCAGTGCCCCTGAGCTCCATTTTTCAACTCGCTTTCTTGGGAGCTGGCCGCAAAAGCGCAGGATTCCTTCAGGCCCTATTCTGGTCCCGGGCGGCAGGCTGAGGCTGTGGTTAATTCTTCTTCCTGATGGGAAAATACAGTGACCTGTGCCTGTCCCAACACCTAGAGCTAGTGTCTCATTGGTTCCCCCTCTTCCCGTTCATCCTCAGGACCAATTGCAACCTGTACGGAACAGGAGGTTAAAGGTGCTGATTCTCAAGGAGGGAGATTGCTAGTAAAGCGGCTGGAATGGCGAACCCGAGCACAAGGAGATGAGAAATGAGGTGCGTTTTAGAAACCTTTCCCGATCACACGATGTACCATCTTCTGGGATTCTCATGCATGTTTTCGATGTAGGAAGATGCCCTTGAACCTGGAGATTTGGGACCCATGGGATGGGTACCACGCAGTATTACTCTAAAGGGTCTGCATTTGCTCACCCAACCTCACCAAACCTCTCAGCCCCAAGAGTGTCCACCCTTATGCCTCAATCAGCTGTGGGTCTAGATATGGTCAATCCAGGTGGCATCACAGCCCTTGAACGAATTTTGTAAGAATTTCTCTCTCTTTCACTGTCTTTGTTTCACGGGATTTTAAAAGTGATTGATTTTTATAAAGGGGTTTAGCTGCTTTTCACTGCTGTGTTTATGCCGCTTTACACCCACTTGACTCACTTACAGAGGGATATCAGTACATAGGTTTTAAGATTCTTACTAGTCAGATATATTCTTGGGCGGTGAATAGGGGGTTTTGAGTCCAGATCACTGAGCAAAGAGTAGGTCTTGTCTATTACATATTGGGTTTATGGAACGGTCTCTGAGCTAATTTGAAACCCTTGTTTTATGCATCACCCCACCTCACCTTACCCGTTAAGCAGCCATAGTGTGTTTTCTAAACGTGTGACTCTGTTCTGTTTTGTAATTCAGTTCAAGGGTAGCGGTTTTTACATTCCCTCTATAAGTGATATCTTATGATAAGTGTCTTTTTCTGTGTGACTTATTTCACTTAGAATCGTCGTACCTAAATCCACTCATCATGCTGCTACTAGCCTTATGACGTTGATTTCATGGCTGAGTGATATTCCATTGTACAAAAGGACCACAACTTCTTTATCCATTTTTCTCTTTCCTGGGATATTTAAGGTGTAACGAAGTGGAGGTTCTTGTCAACAGAGCAGCCCTAAACTTTGGGGTGCCTGTGCCTTGCTGATTTTTAGTTTTCCCAATTTATACGCCCGTGAGTGGAAGTGCCCTATGCTCTCTAAGCTGAGTTTTTTCGATGTTTCAGGACACACCGTACACTTCTGCAGAGTGGCTGTTGGCAATTTACATCCCGCCCATCACCGTAGCAAGGCTCCCGTTTCTCCATGGCCTGTCCTGCATTTCTGGTTTTGACACTTTATTCAGCATGGCCCTTTTGACCGATGGGAAGCGAGACTTCCTTGTAGCGCTGATTTGCCTTTCCAGGTTGCTTGGTTGGCCAAAAAGGGCGTATGCGTTTTTTCCTGAATATATTCAGGAAAAAACGCATACGCCCTTTTTGGCCAAGGGCATCATTGTCGAGGTTTTGCCGCTTTTCCCGTGCTTTAAAGGCGATTCGAATCTACCTCCTGAAATCTGTTTCCTGCAATTCTGCCTTGCTTTCAAATCCTCTTCGTTGTCTTCCGTCAATATATTTGTGGACGAGAGTTATCATTTATAACTCTGCAGGTTTGTGAATTGCAGTGCCCCTGAGCTCCATTTTTCAACTCGCTTTCTTGGGAGCTGGCCGCAAAAGCGCAGGATTCCTTCAGGCCCTATTCTGGTCCCGGGCGGCAGGCTGAGGCTGTGGTTAATTCTTCTTCCTGATGGGAAAATACAGTGACCTGTGCCTGTCCCAACACCTAGAGCTAGTGTCTCATTGGTTCCCCCTCTTCCCGTTCATCCTCAGGACAAATTGCAACCTGTACGGAACAGGAGGTTAAAGGTGCTGATTCTCAAGGAGGGAGATTGCTAGTAAAGCGGCTGGAATGGCGAACCCGAGCACAAGGAGATGAGAAATGAGGTGCGTTTTAGAAACCTTTCCCGATCACACGATGTACCATCTTCTGGGATTCTCATGCATGTTTTCGATGTAGGAAGATGCCCTTGAACCTGGAGATTTGGGACCCATGGGATGGGTACCACGCAGTATTACTCTAAAGGGTCTGCATTTGCTCACCCAACCTCACCAAACCTCTCAGCCCCAAGAGTGTCCACCCTTATGCCTCAATCAGCTGTGGGTCTAGATATGGTCAATCCAGGTGGCATCACAGCCCTTGAACGAATTTTGTAAGAATTTCTCTCTCTTTCACTGTCTTTGTTTCACGGGATTTTAAAAGTGATTGATTTTTATAAAGGGGTTTAGCTGCTTTTCACTGCTGTGTTTATGCCGCTTTACACCCACTTGACTCACTTACAGAGGGATATCAGTACATAGGTTTTAAGATTCTTACTAGTCAGATATATTCTTGGGCGGTGAATAGGGGGTTTTGAGTCCAGATCACTGAGCAAAGAGTAGGTCTTGTCTATTACATATTGGGTTTATGGAACGGTCTCTGAGCTAATTTGAAACCCTTGTTTTAGGCATCACCCCACCTCACCTTACCCGTTAAGCAGCCATAGTGTGTTTTCTAAACGTGTGACTCTGTTCTGTTTTGTAATTCAGTTCAAGGGTAGCGGTTTTTACATTCCCTCTATAAGTGATATCTTATGATAAGTGTCTTTTTCTGTGTGACTTATTTCACTTAGAATCGTCGTACCTAAATCCACTCATCATGCTGCTACTAGCCTTATGACGTTGATTTCATGGCTGAGTGATATTCCATTGTACAAAAGGACCACAACTTCTTTATCCATTTTTCCCTTTCCTGGGATATTTAAGGTGTAACGAAGTGGAGGTTCTTGTCAACAGAGCAGCCCTAAACTTTGGGGTGCCTGTGTCTTGCTGATTTTTAGTTTTCCCAATTTATACGCCCGTGAGTGGAAGTGCCCTATGCTCTCTAAGCTGAGTTTTTTCGATGTTTCAGGACACACCGTACACTTCTGCAGAGTGGCTGTTGGCAATTTACATCGCGCCCATCACCGTAGCAAGGCTCCCGTTTCTCCATGGCCTGTCCTGCATTTCTGGTTTTGGCACTTTATTCAGCATGGCCCTTTTGACCGATGGGAAGCGAGACTTCCTTGTAGCGCTGATTTGCCTTTCCAGGTTGCTTGGTTGGCCAAAAAGGGCGTATGCGTTTTTTCCTGAATATATTCAGGAAAAAACGCATACGCCCTTTTTGGCCAAGGGCATCATTGTCGAGGTTTTGCCGCTTTTCCCGTGCTTTAAAGGCGATTCGAATCTACCTCCTGAAATCTGTTTCCTGCAATTCTGCCTTGCTTTCAAATCCTCTCTGTTGTCTTCCGTCAATATATTTGTGGACGAGAGTTATCATTTATAACTCTGCAGGTTTGTGAATTGCAGTGCCCCTGAGCTCCATTTTTCAACTCGCTTTCTTGGGAGCTGGCCGCAAAAGCGCAGGATTGCTTCAGGCCCTATTCTGGTCCCGGGCGGCAGGCTGAGGCTGTGGTTAATTCTTCTTCCTGATGGGAAAATACAGTGACCTGTGCCTGTCCCAACACCTAGAGCTAGTGTCTCATTGGTTCCCCCTCTTCCCGTTCATCCTCAGGACCAATTGCAACCTGTACGGAACAGGAGGTTAAAGGTGCTGATTCTCAAGGAGGGAGATTGCTAGTAAAGCGGCTGGAATGGCGAACCCGAGCACAAGGAGATGAGAAATGAGGTGCGTTTTAGAAACCTTTCCCGATCACACGATGTACCATCTTCTGGGATTCTCATGCATGTTTTCGATGTAGGAAGATGCCCTTGAACCTGGAGATTTGGGACCCATGGGATGGGTACCACGCAGTATTACTCTAAAGGGTCTGCATTTGCTCACCCAACCTCACCAAACCTCTCAGCCCCAAGAGTGTCCACCCTTATGCCTCAATCAGCTGTGGGTCTAGATATGGTCAATCCAGGTGGCATCACAGCCCTTGAACGAATTTTGTAAGAATTTCTCTCTCTTTCACTGTCTTTGTTTCACGGGATTTTAAAAGTGATTGATTTTTATAAAGGGGTTTAGCTGCTTTTCACTGCTGTGTTTATGCCGCTTTACACCCACTTGACTCACTTACAGAGGGATATCAGTACATAGGTTTTAAGATTCTTACTAGTCAGATATATTCTTGGGCGGTGAATAGGGGGTTTTGAGTCCAGATCACTGAGCAAAGAGTAGGTCTTGTCTATTACATATTGGGTTTATGGAACGGTCTCTGAGCTAATTTGAAACCCTTGTTTTATGCATCACCCCACCTCACCTTACCCGTTAAGCAGCCATAGTGTGTTTTCTAAACGTGTGACTCTGTTCTGTTTTGTAATTCAGTTCAAGGGTAGCGGTTTTTACATTCCCTCTATAAGTGATATCTTATGATAAGTGTCTTTTTCTGTGTGACTTATTTCACTTAGAATCGTCGTACCTAAATCCACTCATCATGCTGCTACTAGCCTTATGACGTTGATTTCATGGCTGAGTGATATTCCATTGTACAAAAGGACCACAACTTCTTTATCCATTTTTCTCTTTCCTGGGATATTTAAGGTGTAACGAAGTGGAGGTTCTTGTCAACAGAGCAGCCCTAAACTTTGGGGTGCCTGTGCCTTGCTGATTTTTAGTTTTCCCAATTTATACGCCCGTGAGTGGAAGTGCCCTATGCTCTCTAAGCTGAGTGTTTTCGATGTTTCAGGACACACCGTACACTTCTGCAGAGTGGCTGTTGGCAATTTACATCCCGCCCATCACCGTAGCAAGGCTCCCGTTTCTCCATGGCCTGTCCTGCATTTCTGGTTTTGACACTTTATTCAGCATGGCCCTTTTGACCGATGGGAAGCGAGACTTCCTTGTAGCGCTGATTTGCCTTTCCAGGTTGCTTGGTTGGCCAAAAAGGGCGTATGCGTTTTTTCCTGAATATATTCAGGAAAAAACGCATACGCCCTTTTTGGCCAAGGGCATCATTGTCGAGGTTTTGCCGCTTTTCCCGTGCTTTAAAGGCGATTCGAATCTACCTCCTGAAATCTGTTTCCTGCAATTCTGCCTTGCTTTCAAATCCTCTTCGTTGTCTTCCGTCAATATATTTGTGGACGAGAGTTATCATTTATAACTCTGCAGGTTTGTGAATTGCAGTGCCCCTGAGCTCCATTTTTCAACTCGCTTTCTTGGGAGCTGGCCGCAAAAGCGCAGGATTCCTTCAGGCCCTATTCTGGTCCCGGGCGGCAGGCTGAGGCTGTGGTTAATTCTTCTTCCTGATGGGAAAATACAGTGACCTGTGCCTGTCCCAACACCTAGAGCTAGTGTCTCATTGGTTCCCCCTCTTCCCGTTCATCCTCAGGACAAATTGCAACCTGTACGGAACAGGAGGTTAAAGGTGCTGATTCTCAAGGAGGGAGATTGCTAGTAAAGCGGCTGGAATGGCGAACCCGAGCACAAGGAGATGAGAAATGAGGTGCGTTTTAGAAACCTTTCCCGATCACACGATGTACCATCTTCTGGGATTCTCATGCATGTTTTCGATGTAGGAAGATGCCCTTGAACCTGGAGATTTGGGACCCATGGGATGGGTACCACGCAGTATTACTCTAAAGGGTCTGCATTTGCTCACCCAACCTCACCAAACCTCTCAGCCCCAAGAGTGTCCACCCTTATGCCTCAATCAGCTGTGGGTCTAGATATGGTCAATCCAGGTGGCATCACAGCCCTTGAACGAATTTTGTAAGAATTTCTCTCTCTTTCACTGTCTTTGTTTCACGGGATTTTAAAAGTGATTGATTTTTATAAAGGGGTTTAGCTGCTTTTCACTGCTGTGTTTATGCCGCTTTACACCCACTTGACTCACTTACAGAGGGATATCAGTACATAGGTTTTAAGATTCTTACTAGTCAGATATATTCTTGGGCGGTGAATAGGGGGTTTTGAGTCCAGATCACTGAGCAAAGAGTAGGTCTTGTCTATTACATATTGGGTTTATGGAACGGTCTCTGAGCTAATTTGAAACCCTTGTTTTAGGCATCACCCCACCTCACCTTACCCGTTAAGCAGCCATAGTGTGTTTTCTAAACGTGTGACTCTGTTCTGTTTTGTAATTCAGTTCAAGGGTAGCGGTTTTTACATTCCCTCTATAAGTGATATCTTATGATAAGTGTCTTTTTCTGTGTGACTTATTTCACTTAGAATCGTCGTACCTAAATCCACTCATCATGCTGCTACTAGCCTTATGACGTTGATTTCATGGCTGAGTGATATTCCATTGTACAAAAGGACCACAACTTCTTTATCCATTTTTCTCTTTCCTGGGATATTTAAGGTGTAACGAAGTGGAGGTTCTTGTCAACAGAGCAGCCCTAAACTTTGGGGTGCCTGTGCCTTGCTGATTTTTAGTTTTCCCAATTTATACGCCCGTGAGTGGAAGTGCCCTATGCTCTCTAAGCTGAGTGTTTTCGATGTTTCAGGACACACCGTACACTTCTGCAGAGTGGCTGTTGGCAATTTACATCCCGCCCATCAGCGTAGCAAGGCTCCCGTTTCTCCATGGCCTGTCCTGCATTTCTGGTTTTGACACTTTATTCAGCATGGCCCTTTTGACCGATGGGAAGCGAGACTTCTTTGTAGCGCTGATTTGCCTTTCCAGGTTGCTTGGTTGGCCAAAAAGGGCGTATGCGTTTTTTCCTGAATATATTCAGGAAAAAACGCATACGCCCTTTTTGGCCAAGGGCATCATTGTCGAGGTTTTGCCGCTTTTCCCGTGCTTTAAAGGCGATTCGAATCTACCTCCTGAAATCTGTTTCCTGCAATTCTGCCTTGCTTTCAAATCCTCTCTGTTGTCTTCCGTCAATATATTTGTGGACGAGAGTTATCATTTATAACTCTGCAGGTTTGTGAATTGCAGTGCCCCTGAGCTCCATTTTTCAACTCGCTTTCTTGGGAGCTGGCCCCAAAAGCGCAGGATTCCTTCAGGCCCTATTCTGGTCCCGGGCGGCAGGCTGAGGCTGTGGTTAATTCTTCTTCCTGATGGGAAAATAGAGTGACCTGTGCCTGTCCCAACACCTAGAGCTAGTGTCTCATTGGTTCCCCCTCTTCCCGTTCATCCTCAGGACCAATTGCAACCTGTACGGAACAGGAGGTTAAAGGTGCTGATTCTCAAGGAGGGAGATTGCTAGTAAAGCGGCTGGAATGGCGAACCCGAGCACAAGGAGATGAGAAATGAGGTGCGTTTTAGAAACCTTTCCCGATCACACGATGTACCATCTTCTGGGATTCTCATGCATGTTTTCGATGTAGGAAGATGCCCTTGAACCTGGAGATTTGGGACCCATGGGATGGGTACCACGCAGTATTACTCTAAAGGGTCTGCATTTGCTCACCCAACCTCACCAAACCTCTCAGCCCCAAGAGTGTCCACCCTTATGCCTCAATCAGCTGTGGGTCTAGATATGGTCAATCCAGGTGGCATCACAGCCCTTGAACGAATTTTGTAAGAATTTCTCTCTCTTTCACTGTCTTTGTTTCACGGGATTTTAAAAGTGATTGATTTTTATAAAGGGGTTTAGCTGCTTTTCACTGCTGTGTTTATGCCGCTTTACACCCACTTGACTCACTTACAGAGGGATATCAGTACATAGGTTTTAAGATTCTTACTAGTCAGATATATTCTTGGGCGGTGAATAGGGGGTTTTGAGTCCAGATCACTGAGCAAAGAGTAGGTCTTGTCTATTACATATTGGGTTTATGGAACGGTCTCTGAGCTAATTTGAAACCCTTGTTTTATGCATCACCCCACCTCACCTTACCCGTTAAGCAGCCATAGTGTGTTTTCTAAACGTGTGACTCTGTTCTGTTTTGTAATTCAGTTCAAGGGTAGCGGTTTTTACATTCCCTCTATAAGTGATATCTTATGATAAGTGTCTTTTTCTGTGTGACTTATTTCACTTAGAATCGTCGTACCTAAATCCACTCATCATGCTGCTACTAGCCTTATGACGTTGATTTCATGGCTGAGTGATATTCCATTGTACAAAAGGACCACAACTTCTTTATCCATTTTTCTCTTTCCTGGGATATTTAAGGTGTAACGAAGTGGAGGTTCTTGTCAACAGAGCAGCCCTAAACTTTGGGGTGCCTGTGCCTTGCTGATTTTTAGTTTTCCCAATTTATACGCCCGTGAGTGGAAGTGCCCTATGCTCTCTAAGCTGAGTGTTTTCGATGTTTCAGGACACACCGTACACTTCTGCAGAGTGGCTGTTGGCAATTTACATCCCGCCCATCAGCGTAGCAAGGCTCCCGTTTCTCCATGGCCTGTCCTGCATTTCTGGTTTTGACACTTTATTCAGCATGGCCCTTTTGACCGATGGGAAGCGAGACTTCTTTGTAGCGCTGATTTGCCTTTCCAGGTTGCTTGGTTGGCCAAAAAGGGCGTATGCGTTTTTTCCTGAATATATTCAGGAAAAAACGCATACGCCCTTTTTGGCCAAGGGCATCATTGTCGAGGTTTTGCCGCTTTTCCCGTGCTTTAAAGGCGATTCGAATCTACCTCCTGAAATCTGTTTCCTGCAATTCTGCCTTGCTTTCAAATCCTCTCTGTTGTCTTCCGTCAATATATTTGTGGACGAGAGTTATCATTTATAACTCTGCAGGTTTGTGAATTGCAGTGCCCCTGAGCTCCATTTTTCAACTCGCTTTCTTGGGAGCTGGCCGCAAAAGCGCAGGATTCCTTCAGGCCCTATTCTGGTCCCGGGCGGCAGGCTGAGGCTGTGGTTAATTCTTCTTCCTGATGGGAAAATAGAGTGACCTGTGCCTGTCCCAACACCTAGAGCTAGTGTCTCATTGGTTCCCCCTCTTCCCGTTCATCCTCAGGACCAATTGCAACCTGTACGGAACAGGAGGTTAAAGGTGCTGATTCTCAAGGAGGGAGATTGCTAGTAAAGCGGCTGGAATGGCGAACCCGAGCACAAGGAGATGAGAAATGAGGTGCGTTTTAGAAACCTTTCCCGATCACACGATGTACCATCTTCTGGGATTCTCATGCATGTTTTCGATGTAGGAAGATGCCCTTGAACCTGGAGATTTGGGACCCATGGGATGGGTACCACGCAGTATTACTCTAAAGGGTCTGCATTTGCTCACCCAACCTCACCAAACCTCTCAGCCCCAAGAGTGTCCACCCTTATGCCTCAATCAGCTGTGGGTCTAGATATGGTCAATCCAGGTGGCATCACAGCCCTTGAACGAATTTTGTAAGAATTTCTCTCTCTTTCACTGTCTTTGTTTCACGGGATTTTAAAAGTGATTGATTTTTATAAAGGGGTTTAGCTGCTTTTCACTGCTGTGTTTATGCCGCTTTACACCCACTTGACTCACTTACAGAGGGATATCAGTACATAGGTTTTAAGATTCTTACTAGTCAGATATATTCTTGGGCGGTGAATAGGGGGTTTTGAGTCCAGATCACTGAGCAAAGAGTAGGTCTTGTCTATTACATATTGGGTTTATGGAACGGTCTCTGAGCTAATTTGAAACCCTTGTTTTATGCATCACCCCACCTCACCTTTCCCGTTAAGCAGCCATAGTGTGTTTTCTAAACGTGTGACTCTGTTCTGTTTTGTAATTCAGTTCAAGGGTAGCGGTTTTTACATTCCCTCTATAAGTGATATCTTATGATAAGTGTCTTTTTCTGTGTGACTTATTTCACTTAGAATCGTCGTACCTAAATCCACTCATCATGCTGCTACTAGCCTTATGACGTTGATTTCATGGCTGAGTGATATTCCATTGTACAAAAGGACCACAACTTCTTTATCCATTTTTCTCTTTCCTGGGATATTTAAGGTGTAACGAAGTGGAGGTTCTTGTCAACAGAGCAGCCCTAAACTTTGGGGTGCCTGTGCCTTGCTGATTTTTAGTTTTCCCAATTTATACGCCCGTGAGTGGAAGTGCCCTATGCTCTCTAAGCTGAGTGTTTTCGATGTTTCAGGACACACCGTACACTTCTGCAGAGTGGCTGTTGGCAATTTACATCCCGCCCATCAGCGTAGCAAGGCTCCCGTTTCTCCATGGCCTGTCCTGCATTTCTGGTTTTGACACTTTATTCAGCATGGCCCTTTTGACCGATGGGAAGCGAGACTTCTTTGTAGCGCTGATTTGCCTTTCCAGGTTGCTTGGTTGGCCAAAAAGGGCGTATGCGTTTTTTCCTGAATATATTCAGGAAAAAACGCATACGCCCTTTTTGGCCAAGGGCATCATTGTCGAGGTTTTGCCGCTTTTCCCGTGCTTTAAAGGCGATTCGAATCTACCTCCTGAAATCTGTTTCCTGCAATTCTGCCTTGCTTTCAAATCCTCTCTGTTGTCTTCCGTCAATATATTTGTGGACGAGAGTTATCATTTATAACTCTGCAGGTTTGTGAATTGCAGTGCCCCTGAGCTCCATTTTTCAACTCGCTTTCTTGGGAGCTGGCCCCAAAAGCGCAGGATTGCTTCAGGCCCTATTCTGGTCCCGGGCGGCAGGCTGAGGCTGTGGTTAATTCTTCTTCCTGATGGGAAAATAGAGTGACCTGTGCCTGTCCCAACACCTAGAGCTAGTGTCTCATTGGTTCCCCCTCTTCCCGTTCATCCTCAGGACCAATTGCAACCTGTACGGAACAGGAGGTTAAAGGTGCTGATTCTCAAGGAGGGAGATTGCTAGTAAAGCGGCTGGAATGGCGAACCCGAGCACAAGGAGATGAGAAATGAGGTGCGTTTTAGAAACCTTTCCCGATCACACGATGTACCATCTTCTGGGATTCTCATGCATGTTTTCGATGTAGGAAGATGCCCTTGAACCTGGAGATTTGGGACCCATGGGATGGGTACCACGCAGTATTACTCTAAAGGGTCTGCATTTGCTCACCCAACCTCACCAAACCTCTCAGCCCCAAGAGTGTCCACCCTTATGCCTCAATCAGCTGTGGGTCTAGATATGGTCAATCCAGGTGGCATCACAGCCCTTGAACGAATTTTGTAAGAATTTCTCTCTCTTTCACTGTCTTTGTTTCACGGGATTTTAAAAGTGATTGATTTTTATAAAGGGGTTTAGCTGCTTTTCACTGCTGTGTTTATGCCGCTTTACACCCACTTGACTCACTTACAGAGGGATATCAGTACATAGGTTTTAAGATTCTTACTAGTCAGATATATTCTTGGGCGGTGAATAGGGGGTTTTGAGTCCAGATCACTGAGCAAAGAGTAGGTCTTGTCTATTACATATTGGGTTTATGGAACGGTCTCTGAGCTAATTTGAAACCCTTGTTTTATGCATCACCCCACCTCACCTTACCCGTTAAGCAGCCATAGTGTGTTTTCTAAACGTGTGACTCTGTTCTGTTTTGTAATTCAGTTCAAGGGTAGCGGTTTTTACATTCCCTCTATAAGTGATATCTTATGATAAGTGTCTTTTTCTGTGTGACTTATTTCACTTAGAATCGTCGTACCTAAATCCACTCATCATGCTGCTACTAGCCTTATGACGTTGATTTCATGGCTGAGTGATATTCCATTGTACAAAAGGACCACAACTTCTTTATCCATTTTTCTCTTTCCTGGGATATTTAAGGTGTAACGAAGTGGAGGTTCTTGTCAACAGAGCAGCCCTAAACTTTGGGGTGCCTGTGCCTTGCTGATTTTTAGTTTTCCCAATTTATACGCCCGTGAGTGGAAGTGCCCTATGCTCTCTAAGCTGAGTGTTTTCGATGTTTCAGGACACACCGTACACTTCTGCAGAGTGGCTGTTGGCAATTTACATCCCGCCCATCAGCGTAGCAAGGCTCCCGTTTCTCCATGGCCTGTCCTGCATTTCTGGTTTTGACACTTTATTCAGCATGGCCCTTTTGACCGATGGGAAGCGAGACTTCTTTGTAGCGCTGATTTGCCTTTCCAGGTTGCTTGGTTGGCCAAAAAGGGCGTATGCGTTTTTTCCTCAATATATTCAGGAAAAAACGCATACGCCCTTTTTGGCCAAGGGCATCATTGTCGAGGTTTTGCCGCTTTTCCCGTGCTTTAAAGGCGATTCGAATCTACCTCCTGAAATCTGTTTCCTGCAATTCTGCCTTGCTTTCAAATCCTCTCTGTTGTCTTCCGTCAATATATTTGTGGACGAGAGTTATCATTTATAACTCTGCAGGTTTGTGAATTGCAGTGCCCCTGAGCTCCATTTTTCAACTCGCTTTCTTGGGAGCTGGCCGCAAAAGCGCAGGATTCCTTCAGGCCCTATTCTGGTCCCGGGCGGCAGGCTGAGGCTGTGGTTAATTCTTCTTCCTGATGGGAAAATAGAGTGACCTGTGCCTGTCCCAACACCTAGAGCTAGTGTCTCATTGGTTCCCCCTCTTCCCGTTCATCCTCAGGACCAATTGCAACCTGTACGGAACAGGAGGTTAAAGGTGCTGATTCTCAAGGAGGGAGATTGCTAGTAAAGCGGCTGGAATGGCGAACCCGAGCACAAGGAGATGAGAAATGAGGTGCGTTTTAGAAACCTTTCCCGATCACACGATGTACCATCTTCTGGGATTCTCATGCATGTTTTCGATGTAGGAAGATGCCCTTGAACCTGGAGATTTGGGACCCATGGGATGGGTACCACGCAGTATTACTCTAAAGGGTCTGCATTTGCTCACCCAACCTCACCAAACCTCTCAGCCCCAAGAGTGTCCACCCTTATGCCTCAATCAGCTGTGGGTCTAGATATGGTCAATCCAGGTGGCATCACAGCCCTTGAACGAATTTTGTAAGAATTTCTCTCTCTTTCACTGTCTTTGTTTCACGGGATTTTAAAAGTGATTGATTTTTATAAAGGGGTTTAGCTGCTTTTCACTGCTGTGTTTATGCCGCTTTACACCCACTTGACTCACTTACAGAGGGATATCAGTACATAGGTTTTAAGATTCTTACTAGTCAGATATATTCTTGGGCGGTGAATAGGGGGTTTTGAGTCCAGATCACTGAGCAAAGAGTAGGTCTTGTCTATTACATATTGGGTTTATGGAACGGTCTCTGAGCTAATTTGAAACCCTTGTTTTATGCATCACCCCACCTCACCTTTCCCGTTAAGCAGCCATAGTGTGTTTTCTAAACGTGTGACTCTGTTCTGTTTTGTAATTCAGTTCAAGGGTAGCGGTTTTTACATTCCCTCTATAAGTGATATCTTATGATAAGTGTCTTTTTCTGTGTGACTTATTTCACTTAGAATCGTCGTACCTAAATCCACTCATCATGCTGCTACTAGCCTTATGACGTTGATTTCATGGCTGAGTGATATTCCATTGTACAAAAGGACCACAACTTCTTTATCCATTTTTCTCTTTCCTGGGATATTTAAGGTGTAACGAAGTGGAGGTTCTTGTCAACAGAGCAGCCCTAAACTTTGGGGTGCCTGTGCCTTGCTGATTTTTAGTTTTCCCAATTTATACGCCCGTGAGTGGAAGTGCCCTATGCTCTCTAAGCTGAGTGTTTTCGATGTTTCAGGACACACCGTACACTTCTGCAGAGTGGCTGTTGGCAATTTACATCCCGCCCATCAGCGTAGCAAGGCTCCCGTTTCTCCATGGCCTGTCCTGCATTTCTGGTTTTGACACTTTATTCAGCATGGCCCTTTTGACCGATGGGAAGCGAGACTTCCTTGTAGCGCTGATTTGCCTTTCCAGGTTGCTTGGTTGGCCAAAAAGGGCGTATGCGTTTTTTCCTGAATATATTCAGGAAAAAACGCATACGCCCTTTTTGGCCAAGGGCATCATTGTCGAGGTTTTGCCGCTTTTCCCGTGCTTTAAAGGCGATTCGAATCTACCTCCTGAAATCTGTTTCCTGCAATTCTGCCTTGCTTTCAAATCCTCTCTGTTGTCTTCCGTCAATATATTTGTGGACGAGAGTTATCATTTATAACTCTGCAGGTTTGTGAATTGCAGTGCCCCTGAGCTCCATTTTTCAACTCGCTTTCTTGGGAGCTGGCCGCAAAAGCGCAGGATTGCTTCAGGCCCTATTCTGGTCCCGGGCGGCAGGCTGAGGCTGTGGTTAATTCTTCTTCCTGATGGGAAAATACAGTGACCTGTGCCTGTCCCAACACCTAGAGCTAGTGTCTCATTGGTTCCCCCTCTTCCCGTTCATCCTCAGGACCAATTGCAACCTGTACGGAACAGGAGGTTAAAGGTGCTGATTCTCAAGGAGGGAGATTGCTAGTAAAGCGGCTGGAATGGCGAACCCGAGCACAAGGAGATGAGAAATGAGGTGCGTTTTAGAAACCTTTCCCGATCACACGATGTACCATCTTCTGGGATTCTCATGCATGTTTTCGATGTAGGAAGATGCCCTTGAACCTGGAGATTTGGGACCCATGGGATGGGTACCACGCAGTATTACTCTAAAGGGTCTGCATTTGCTCACCCAACCTCACCAAACCTCTCAGCCCCAAGAGTGTCCACCCTTATGCCTCAATCAGCTGTGGGTCTAGATATGGTCAATCCAGGTGGCATCACAGCCCTTGAACGAATTTTGTAAGAATTTCTCTCTCTTTCACTGTCTTTGTTTCACGGGATTTTAAAAGTGATTGATTTTTATAAAGGGGTTTAGCTGCTTTTCACTGCTGTGTTTATGCCGCTTTACACCCACTTGACTCACTTACAGAGGGATATCAGTACATAGGTTTTAAGATTCTTACTAGTCAGATATATTCTTGGGCGGTGAATAGGGGGTTTTGAGTCCAGATCACTGAGCAAAGAGTAGGTCTTGTCTATTACATATTGGGTTTATGGAACGGTCTCTGAGCTAATTTGAAACCCTTGTTTTATGCATCACCCCACCTCACCTTACCCGTTAAGCAGCCATAGTGTGTTTTCTAAACGTGTGACTCTGTTCTGTTTTGTAATTCAGTTCAAGGGTAGCGGTTTTTACATTCCCTCTATAAGTGATATCTTATGATAAGTGTCTTTTTCTGTGTGACTTATTTCACTTAGAATCGTCGTACCTAAATCCACTCATCATGCTGCTACTAGCCTTATGACGTTGATTTCATGGCTGAGTGATATTCCATTGTACAAAAGGACCACAACTTCTTTATCCATTTTTCTCTTTCCTGGGATATTTAAGGTGTAACGAAGTGGAGGTTCTTGTCAACAGAGCAGCCCTAAACTTTGGGGTGCCTGTGCCTTGCTGATTTTTAGTTTTCCCAATTTATACGCCCGTGAGTGGAAGTGCCCTATGCTCTCTAAGCTGAGTTTTTTCGATGTTTCAGGACACACCGTACACTTCTGCAGAGTGGCTGTTGGCAATTTACATCCCGCCCATCACCGTAGCAAGGCTCCCGTTTCTCCATGGCCTGTCCTGCATTTCTGGTTTTGACACTTTATTCAGCATGGCCCTTTTGACCGATGGGAAGCGAGACTTCCTTGTAGCGCTGATTTGCCTTTCCAGGTTGCTTGGTTGGCCAAAAAGGGCGTATGCGTTTTTTCCTGAATATATTCAGGAAAAAACGCATACGCCCTTTTTGGCCAAGGGCATCATTGTCGAGGTTTTGCCGCTTTTCCCGTGCTTTAAAGGCGATTCGAATCTACCTCCTGAAATCTGTTTCCTGCAATTCTGCCTTGCTTTCAAATCCTCTTCGTTGTCTTCCGTCAATATATTTGTGGACGAGAGTTATCATTTATAACTCTGCAGGTTTGTGAATTGCAGTGCCCCTGAGCTCCATTTTTCAACTCGCTTTCTTGGGAGCTGGCCGCAAAAGCGCAGGATTCCTTCAGGCCCTATTCTGGTCCCGGGCGGCAGGCTGAGGCTGTGGTTAATTCTTCTTCCTGATGGGAAAATACAGTGACCTGTGCCTGTCCCAACACCTAGAGCTAGTGTCTCATTGGTTCCCCCTCTTCCCGTTCATCCTCAGGACAAATTGCAACCTGTACGGAACAGGAGGTTAAAGGTGCTGATTCTCAAGGAGGGAGATTGCTAGTAAAGCGGCTGGAATGGCGAACCCGAGCACAAGGAGATGAGAAATGAGGTGCGTTTTAGAAACCTTTCCCGATCACACGATGTACCATCTTCTGGGATTCTCATGCATGTTTTCGATGTAGGAAGATGCCCTTGAACCTGGAGATTTGGGACCCATGGGATGGGTACCACGCAGTATTACTCTAAAGGGTCTGCATTTGCTCACCCAACCTCACCAAACCTCTCAGCCCCAAGAGTGTCCACCCTTATGCCTCAATCAGCTGTGGGTCTAGATATGGTCAATCCAGGTGGCATCACAGCCCTTGAACGAATTTTGTAAGAATTTCTCTCTCTTTCACTGTCTTTGTTTCACGGGATTTTAAAAGTGATTGATTTTTATAAAGGGGTTTAGCTGCTTTTCACTGCTGTGTTTATGCCGCTTTACACCCACTTGACTCACTTACAGAGGGATATCAGTACATAGGTTTTAAGATTCTTACTAGTCAGATATATTCTTGGGCGGTGAATAGGGGGTTTTGAGTCCAGATCACTGAGCAAAGAGTAGGTCTTGTCTATTACATATTGGGTTTATGGAACGGTCTCTGAGCTAATTTGAAACCCTTGTTTTAGGCATCACCCCACCTCACCTTACCCGTTAAGCAGCCATAGTGTGTTTTCTAAACGTGTGACTCTGTTCTGTTTTGTAATTCAGTTCAAGGGTAGCGGTTTTTACATTCCCTCTATAAGTGATATCTTATGATAAGTGTCTTTTTCTGTGTGACTTATTTCACTTAGAATCGTCGTACCTAAATCCACTCATCATGCTGCTACTAGCCTTATGACGTTGATTTCATGGCTGAGTGATATTCCATTGTACAAAAGGACCACAACTTCTTTATCCATTTTTCTCTTTCCTGGGATATTTAAGGTGTAACGAAGTGGAGGTTCTTGTCAACAGAGCAGCCCTAAACTTTGGGGTGCCTGTGCCTTGCTGATTTTTAGTTTTCCCAATTTATACGCCCGTGAGTGGAAGTGCCCTATGCTCTCTAAGCTGAGTTTTTTCGATGTTTCAGGACACACCGTACACTTCTGCAGAGTGGCTGTTGGCAATTTACATCCCGCCCATCACCGTAGCAAGGCTCCCGTTTCTCCATGGCCTGTCCTGCATTTCTGGTTTTGACACTTTATTCAGCATGGCCCTTTTGACCGATGGGAAGCGAGACTTCCTTGTAGCGCTGATTTGCCTTTCCAGGTTGCTTGGTTGGCCAAAAAGGGCGTATGCGTTTTTTCCTGAATATATTCAGGAAAAAACGCATACGCCCTTTTTGGCCAAGGGCATCATTGTCGAGGTTTTGCCGCTTTTCCCGTGCTTTAAAGGCGATTCGAATCTACCTCCTGAAATCTGTTTCCTGCAATTCTGCCTTGCTTTCAAATCCTCTTCGTTGTCTTCCGTCAATATATTTGTGGACGAGAGTTATCATTTATAACTCTGCAGGTTTGTGAATTGCAGTGCCCCTGAGCTCCATTTTTCAACTCGCTTTCTTGGGAGCTGGCCGCAAAAGCGCAGGATTCCTTCAGGCCCTATTCTGGTCCCGGGCGGCAGGCTGAGGCTGTGGTTAATTCTTCTTCCTGATGGGAAAATACAGTGACCTGTGCCTGTCCCAACACCTAGAGCTAGTGTCTCATTGGTTCCCCCTCTTCCCGTTCATCCTCAGGACCAATTGCAACCTGTACGGAACAGGAGGTTAAAGGTGCTGATTCTCAAGGAGGGAGATTGCTAGTAAAGCGGCTGGAATGGCGAACCCGAGCACAAGGAGATGAGAAATGAGGTGCGTTTTAGAAACCTTTCCCGATCACACGATGTACCATCTTCTGGGATTCTCATGCATGTTTTCGATGTAGGAAGATGCCCTTGAACCTGGAGATTTGGGACCCATGGGATGGGTACCACGCAGTATTACTCTAAAGGGTCTGCATTTGCTCACCCAACCTCACCAAACCTCTCAGCCCCAAGAGTGTCCACCCTTATGCCTCAATCAGCTGTGGGTCTAGATATGGTCAATCCAGGTGGCATCACAGCCCTTGAACGAATTTTGTAAGAATTTCTCTCTCTTTCACTGTCTTTGTTTCACGGGATTTTAAAAGTGATTGATTTTTATAAAGGGGTTTAGCTGCTTTTCACTGCTGTGTTTATGCCGCTTTACACCCACTTGACTCACTTACAGAGGGATATCAGTACATAGGTTTTAAGATTCTTACTAGTCAGATATATTCTTGGGCGGTGAATAGGGGGTTTTGAGTCCAGATCACTGAGCAAAGAGTAGGTCTTGTCTATTACATATTGGGTTTATGGAACGGTCTCTGAGCTAATTTGAAACCCTTGTTTTAGGCATCACCCCACCTCACCTTACCCGTTAAGCAGCCATAGTGTGTTTTCTAAACGTGTGACTCTGTTCTGTTTTGTAATTCAGTTCAAGGGTAGCGGTTTTTACATTCCCTCTATAAGTGATATCTTATGATAAGTGTCTTTTTCTGTGTGACTTATTTCACTTAGAATCGTCGTACCTAAATCCACTCATCATGCTGCTACTAGCCTTATGACGTTGATTTCATGGCTGAGTGATATTCCATTGTACAAAAGGACCACAACTTCTTTATCCATTTTTCCCTTTCCTGGGATATTTAAGGTGTAACGAAGTGGAGGTTCTTGTCAACAGAGCAGCCCTAAACTTTGGGGTGCCTGTGTCTTGCTGATTTTTAGTTTTCCCAATTTATACGCCCGTGAGTGGAAGTGCCCTATGCTCTCTAAGCTGAGTTTTTTCGATGTTTCAGGACACACCGTACACTTCTGCAGAGTGGCTGTTGGCAATTTACATCCCGCCCATCACCGTAGCAAGGCTCCCGTTTCTCCATGGCCTGTCCTGCATTTCTGGTTTTGGCACTTTATTCAGCATGGCCCTTTTGACCGATGGGAAGCGAGACTTCCTTGTAGCGCTGATTTGCCTTTCCAGGTTGCTTGGTTGGCCAAAAAGGGCGTATGCGTTTTTTCCTGAATATATTCAGGAAAAAACGCATACGCCCTTTTTGGCCAAGGGCATCATTGTCGAGGTTTTGCCGCTTTTCCCGTGCTTTAAAGGCGATTCGAATCTACCTCCTGAAATCTGTTTCCTGCAATTCTGCCTTGCTTTCAAATCCTCTCTGTTGTCTTCCGTCAATATATTTGTGGACGAGAGTTATCATTTATAACTCTGCAGGTTTGTGAATTGCAGTGCCCCTGAGCTCCATTTTTCAACTCGCTTTCTTGGGAGCTGGCCCCAAAAGCGCAGGATTGCTTCAGGCCCTATTCTGGTCCCGGGCGGCAGGCTGAGGCTGTGGTTAATTCTTCTTCCTGATGGGAAAATAGAGTGACCTGTGCCTGTCCCAACACCTAGAGCTAGTGTCTCATTGGTTCCCCCTCTTCCCGTTCATCCTCAGGACCAATTGCAACCTGTACGGAACAGGAGGTTAAAGGTGCTGATTCTCAAGGAGGGAGATTGCTAGTAAAGCGGCTGGAATGGCGAACCCGAGCACAAGGAGATGAGAAATGAGGTGCGTTTTAGAAACCTTTCCCGATCACACGATGTACCATCTTCTGGGATTCTCATGCATGTTTTCGATGTAGGAAGATGCCCTTGAACCTGGAGATTTGGGACCCATGGGATGGGTACCACGCAGTATTACTCTAAAGGGTCTGCATTTGCTCACCCAACCTCACCAAACCTCTCAGCCCCAAGAGTGTCCACCCTTATGCCTCAATCAGCTGTGGGTCTAGATATGGTCAATCCAGGTGGCATCACAGCCCTTGAACGAATTTTGTAAGAATTTCTCTCTCTTTCACTGTCTTTGTTTCACGGGATTTTAAAAGTGATTGATTTTTATAAAGGGGTTTAGCTGCTTTTCACTGCTGTGTTTATGCCGCTTTACACCCACTTGACTCACTTACAGAGGGATATCAGTACATAGGTTTTAAGATTCTTACTAGTCAGATATATTCTTGGGCGGTGAATAGGGGGTTTTGAGTCCAGATCACTGAGCAAAGAGTAGGTCTTGTCTATTACATATTGGGTTTATGGAACGGTCTCTGAGCTAATTTGAAACCCTTGTTTTATGCATCACCCCACCTCACCTTACCCGTTAAGCAGCCATAGTGTGTTTTCTAAACGTGTGACTCTGTTCTGTTTTGTAATTCAGTTCAAGGGTAGCGGTTTTTACATTCCCTCTATAAGTGATATCTTATGATAAGTGTCTTTTTCTGTGTGACTTATTTCACTTAGAATCGTCGTACCTAAATCCACTCATCATGCTGCTACTAGCCTTATGACGTTGATTTCATGGCTGAGTGATATTCCATTGTACAAAAGGACCACAACTTCTTTATCCATTTTTCTCTTTCCTGGGATATTTAAGGTGTAACGAAGTGGAGGTTCTTGTCAACAGAGCAGCCCTAAACTTTGGGGTGCCTGTGCCTTGCTGATTTTTAGTTTTCCCAATTTATACGCCCGTGAGTGGAAGTGCCCTATGCTCTCTAAGCTGAGTGTTTTCGATGTTTCAGGACACACCGTACACTTCTGCAGAGTGGCTGTTGGCAATTTACATCCCGCCCATCAGCGTAGCAAGGCTCCCGTTTCTCCATGGCCTGTCCTGCATTTCTGGTTTTGACACTTTATTCAGCATGGCCCTTTTGACCGATGGGAAGCGAGACTTCTTTGTAGCGCTGATTTGCCTTTCCAGGTTGCTTGGTTGGCCAAAAAGGGCGTATGCGTTTTTTCCTGAATATATTCAGGAAAAAACGCATACGCCCTTTTTGGCCAAGGGCATCATTGTCGAGGTTTTGCCGCTTTTCCCGTGCTTTAAAGGCGATTCGAATCTACCTCCTGAAATCTGTTTCCTGCAATTCTGCCTTGCTTTCAAATCCTCTCTGTTGTCTTCCGTCAATATATTTGTGGACGAGAGTTATCATTTATAACTCTGCAGGTTTGTGAATTGCAGTGCCCCTGAGCTCCATTTTTCAACTCGCTTTCTTGGGAGCTGGCCCCAAAAGCGCAGGATTGCTTCAGGCCCTATTCTGGTCCCGGGCGGCAGGCTGAGGCTGTGGTTAATTCTTCTTCCTGATGGGAAAATAGAGTGACCTGTGCCTGTCCCAACACCTAGAGCTAGTGTCTCATTGGTTCCCCCTCTTCCCGTTCATCCTCAGGACCAATTGCAACCTGTACGGAACAGGAGGTTAAAGGTGCTGATTCTCAAGGAGGGAGATTGCTAGTAAAGCGGCTGGAATGGCGAACCCGAGCACAAGGAGATGAGAAATGAGGTGCGTTTTAGAAACCTTTCCCGATCACACGATGTACCATCTTCTGGGATTCTCATGCATGTTTTCGATGTAGGAAGATGCCCTTGAACCTGGAGATTTGGGACCCATGGGATGGGTACCACGCAGTATTACTCTAAAGGGTCTGCATTTGCTCACCCAACCTCACCAAACCTCTCAGCCCCAAGAGTGTCCACCCTTATGCCTCAATCAGCTGTGGGTCTAGATATGGTCAATCCAGGTGGCATCACAGCCCTTGAACGAATTTTGTAAGAATTTCTCTCTCTTTCACTGTCTTTGTTTCACGGGATTTTAAAAGTGATTGATTTTTATAAAGGGGTTTAGCTGCTTTTCACTGCTGTGTTTATGCCGCTTTACACCCACTTGACTCACTTACAGAGGGATATCAGTACATAGGTTTTAAGATTCTTACTAGTCAGATATATTCTTGGGCGGTGAATAGGGGGTTTTGAGTCCAGATCACTGAGCAAAGAGTAGGTCTTGTCTATTACATATTGGGTTTATGGAACGGTCTCTGAGCTAATTTGAAACCCTTGTTTTATGCATCACCCCACCTCACCTTTCCCGTTAAGCAGCCATAGTGTGTTTTCTAAACGTGTGACTCTGTTCTGTTTTGTAATTCAGTTCAAGGGTAGCGGTTTTTACATTCCCTCTATAAGTGATATCTTATGATAAGTGTCTTTTTCTGTGTGACTTATTTCACTTAGAATCGTCGTACCTAAATCCACTCATCATGCTGCTACTAGCCTTATGACGTTGATTTCATGGCTGAGTGATATTCCATTGTACAAAAGGACCACAACTTCTTTATCCATTTTTCTCTTTCCTGGGATATTTAAGGTGTAACGAAGTGGAGGTTCTTGTCAACAGAGCAGCCCTAAACTTTGGGGTGCCTGTGCCTTGCTGATTTTTAGTTTTCCCAATTTATACGCCCGTGAGTGGAAGTGCCCTATGCTCTCTAAGCTGAGTGTTTTCGATGTTTCAGGACACACCGTACACTTCTGCAGAGTGGCTGTTGGCAATTTACATCCCGCCCATCAGCGTAGCAAGGCTCCCGTTTCTCCATGGCCTGTCCTGCATTTCTGGTTTTGACACTTTATTCAGCATGGCCCTTTTGACCGATGGGAAGCGAGACTTCCTTGTAGCGCTGATTTGCCTTTCCAGGTTGCTTGGTTGGCCAAAAAGGGCGTATGCGTTTTTTCCTGAATATATTCAGGAAAAAACGCATACGCCCTTTTTGGCCAAGGGCATCATTGTCGAGGTTTTGCCGCTTTTCCCGTGCTTTAAAGGCGATTCGAATCTACCTCCTGAAATCTGTTTCCTGCAATTCTGCCTTGCTTTCAAATCCTCTCTGTTGTCTTCCGTCAATATATTTGTGGACGAGAGTTATCATTTATAACTCTGCAGGTTTGTGAATTGCAGTGCCCCTGAGCTCCATTTTTCAACTCGCTTTCTTGGGAGCTGGCCGCAAAAGCGCAGGATTGCTTCAGGCCCTATTCTGGTCCCGGGCGGCAGGCTGAGGCTGTGGTTAATTCTTCTTCCTGATGGGAAAATAGAGTGACCTGTGCCTGTCCCAACACCTAGAGCTAGTGTCTCATTGGTTCCCCCTCTTCCCGTTCATCCTCAGGACCAATTGCAACCTGTACGGAACAGGAGGTTAAAGGTGCTGATTCTCAAGGAGGGAGATTGCTAGTAAAGCGGCTGGAATGGCGAACCCGAGCACAAGGAGATGAGAAATGAGGTGCGTTTTAGAAACCTTTCCCGATCACACGATGTACCATCTTCTGGGATTCTCATGCATGTTTTCGATGTAGGAAGATGCCCTTGAACCTGGAGATTTGGGACCCATGGGATGGGTACCACGCAGTATTACTCTAAAGGGTCTGCATTTGCTCACCCAACCTCACCAAACCTCTCAGCCCCAAGAGTGTCCACCCTTATGCCTCAATCAGCTGTGGGTCTAGATATGGTCAATCCAGGTGGCATCACAGCCCTTGAACGAATTTTGTAAGAATTTCTCTCTCTTTCACTGTCTTTGTTTCACGGGATTTTAAAAGTGATTGATTTTTATAAAGGGGTTTAGCTGCTTTTCACTGCTGTGTTTATGCCGCTTTACACCCACTTGACTCACTTACAGAGGGATATCAGTACATAGGTTTTAAGATTCTTACTAGTCAGATATATTCTTGGGCGGTGAATAGGGGGTTTTGAGTCCAGATCACTGAGCAAAGAGTAGGTCTTGTCTATTACATATTGGGTTTATGGAACGGTCTCTGAGCTAATTTGAAACCCTTGTTTTATGCATCACCCCACCTCACCTTACCCGTTAAGCAGCCATAGTGTGTTTTCTAAACGTGTGACTCTGTTCTGTTTTGTAATTCAGTTCAAGGGTAGCGGTTTTTACATTCCCTCTATAAGTGATATCTTATGATAAGTGTCTTTTTCTGTGTGACTTATTTCACTTAGAATCGTCGTACCTAAATCCACTCATCATGCTGCTACTAGCCTTATGACGTTGATTTCATGGCTGAGTGATATTCCATTGTACAAAAGGACCACAACTTCTTTATCCATTTTTCTCTTTCCTGGGATATTTAAGGTGTAACGAAGTGGAGGTTCTTGTCAACAGAGCAGCCCTAAACTTTGGGGTGCCTGTGCCTTGCTGATTTTTAGTTTTCCCAATTTATACGCCCGTGAGTGGAAGTGCCCTATGCTCTCTAAGCTGAGTTTTTTCGATGTTTCAGGACACACCGTACACTTCTGCAGAGTGGCTGTTGGCAATTTACATCCCGCCCATCACCGTAGCAAGGCTCCCGTTTCTCCATGGCCTGTCCTGCATTTCTGGTTTTGACACTTTATTCAGCATGGCCCTTTTGACCGATGGGAAGCGAGACTTCCTTGTAGCGCTGATTTGCCTTTCCAGGTTGCTTGGTTGGCCAAAAAGGGCGTATGCGTTTTTTCCTGAATATATTCAGGAAAAAACGCATACGCCCTTTTTGGCCAAGGGCATCATTGTCGAGGTTTTGCCGCTTTTCCCGTGCTTTAAAGGCGATTCGAATCTACCTCCTGAAATCTGTTTCCTGCAATTCTGCCTTGCTTTCAAATCCTCTTCGTTGTCTTCCGTCAATATATTTGTGGACGAGAGTTATCATTTATAACTCTGCAGGTTTGTGAATTGCAGTGCCCCTGAGCTCCATTTTTCAACTCGCTTTCTTGGGAGCTGGCCGCAAAAGCGCAGGATTCCTTCAGGCCCTATTCTGGTCCCGGGCGGCAGGCTGAGGCTGTGGTTAATTCTTCTTCCTGATGGGAAAATACAGTGACCTGTGCCTGTCCCATCACCTAGAGCTAGTGTCTCATTGGTTCCCCCTCTTCCCGTTCATCCTCAGGACAAATTGCAACCTGTACGGAACAGGAGGTTAAAGGTGCTGATTCTCAAGGAGGGAGATTGCTAGTAAAGCGGCTGGAATGGCGAACCCGAGCACAAGGAGATGAGAAATGAGGTGCGTTTTAGAAACCTTTCCCGATCACACGATGTACCATCTTCTGGGATTCTCATGCATGTTTTCGATGTAGGAAGATGCCCTTGAACCTGGAGATTTGGGACCCATGGGATGGGTACCACGCAGTATTACTCTAAAGGGTCTGCATTTGCTCACCCAACCTCACCAAACCTCTCAGCCCCAAGAGTGTCCACCCTTATGCCTCAATCAGCTGTGGGTCTAGATATGGTCAATCCAGGTGGCATCACAGCCCTTGAACGAATTTTGTAAGAATTTCTCTCTCTTTCACTGTCTTTGTTTCACGGGATTTTAAAAGTGATTGATTTTTATAAAGGGGTTTAGCTGCTTTTCACTGCTGTGTTTATGCCGCTTTACACCCACTTGACTCACTTACACAGGGATATCAGTACATAGGTTTTAAGATTCTTACTAGTCAGATATATTCTTGGGCGGTGAATAGGGGGTTTTGAGTCCAGATCACTGAGCAAAGAGTAGGTCTTGTCTATTACATATTGGGTTTATGGAACGGTCTCTGAGCTAATTTGAAACCCTTGTTTTATGCATCACCCCACCTCACCTTTCCCGTTAAGCAGCCATAGTGTGTTTTCTAAACGTGTGACTCTGTTCTGTTTTGTAATTCAGTTCAAGGGTAGCGGTTTTTACATTCCCTCTATAAGTGATATCTTATGATAAGTGTCTTTTTCTGTGTGACTTATTTCACTTAGAATCGTCGTACCTAAATCCACTCATCATGCTGCTACTAGCCTTATGACGTTGATTTCATGGCTGAGTGATATTCCATTGTACAAAAGGACCACAACTTCTTTATCCATTTTTCTCTTTCCTGGGATATTTAAGGTGTAACGAAGTGGAGGTTCTTGTCAACAGAGCAGCCCTAAACTTTGGGGTGCCTGTGCCTTGCTGATTTTTAGTTTTCCCAATTTATACGCCCGTGAGTGGAAGTGCCCTATGCTCTCTAAGCTGAGTGTTTTCGATGTTTCAGGACACACCGTACACTTCTGCAGAGTGGCTGTTGGCAATTTACATCCCGCCCATCAGCGTAGCAAGGCTCCCGTTTCTCCATGGCCTGTCCTGCATTTCTGGTTTTGACACTTTATTCAGCATGGCCCTTTTGACCGATGGGAAGCGAGACTTCCTTGTAGCGCTGATTTGCCTTTCCAGGTTGCTTGGTTGGCCAAAAAGGGCGTATGCGTTTTTTCCTGAATATATTCAGGAAAAAACGCATACGCCCTTTTTGGCCAAGGGCATCATTGTCGAGGTTTTGCCGCTTTTCCCGTGCTTTAAAGGCGATTCGAATCTACCTCCTGAAATCTGTTTCCTGCAATTCTGCCTTGCTTTCAAATCCTCTCTGTTGTCTTCCGTCAATATATTTGTGGACGAGAGTTATCATTTATAACTCTGCAGGTTTGTGAATTGCAGTGCCCCTGAGCTCCATTTTTCAACTCGCTTTCTTGGGAGCTGGCCGCAAAAGCGCAGGATTGCTTCAGGCCCTATTCTGGTCCCGGGCGGCAGGCTGAGGCTGTGGTTAATTCTTCTTCCTGATGGGAAAATACAGTGACCTGTGCCTGTCCCAACACCTAGAGCTAGTGTCTCATTGGTTCCCCCTCTTCCCGTTCATCCTCAGGACCAATTGCAACCTGTACGGAACAGGAGGTTAAAGGTGCTGATTCTCAAGGAGGGAGATTGCTAGTAAAGCGGCTGGAATGGCGAACCCGAGCACAAGGAGATGAGAAATGAGGTGCGTTTTAGAAACCTTTCCCGATCACACGATGTACCATCTTCTGGGATTCTCATGCATGTTTTCGATGTAGGAAGATGCCCTTGAACCTGGAGATTTGGGACCCATGGGATGGGTACCACGCAGTATTACTCTAAAGGGTCTGCATTTGCTCACCCAACCTCACCAAACCTCTCAGCCCCAAGAGTGTCCACCCTTATGCCTCAATCAGCTGTGGGTCTAGATATGGTCAATCCAGGTGGCATCACAGCCCTTGAACGAATTTTGTAAGAATTTCTCTCTCTTTCACTGTCTTTGTTTCACGGGATTTTAAAAGTGATTGATTTTTATAAAGGGGTTTAGCTGCTTTTCACTGCTGTGTTTATGCCGCTTTACACCCACTTGACTCACTTACAGAGGGATATCAGTACATAGGTTTTAAGATTCTTACTAGTCAGATATATTCTTGGGCGGTGAATAGGGGGTTTTGAGTCCAGATCACTGAGCAAAGAGTAGGTCTTGTCTATTACATATTGGGTTTATGGAACGGTCTCTGAGCTAATTTGAAACCCTTGTTTTATGCATCACCCTACCTCACCTTTCCCGTTAAGCAGCCATAGTGTGTTTTCTAAACGTGTGACTCTGTTCTGTTTTGTAATTCAGTTCAAGGGTAGCGGTTTTTACATTCCCTCTATAAGTGATATCTTATGATAAGTGTCTTTTTCTGTGTGACTTATTTCACTTAGAATCGTCGTACCTAAATCCACTCATCATGCTGCTACTAGCCTTATGACGTTGATTTCATGGCTGAGTGATATTCCATTGTACAAAAGGACCACAACTTCTTTATCCATTTTTCTCTTTCCTGGGATATTTAAGGTGTAACGAAGTGGAGGTTCTTGTCAACAGAGCAGCCCTAAACTTTGGGGTGCCTGTGCCTTGCTGATTTTTAGTTTTCCCAATTTATACGCCCGTGAGTGGAAGTGCCCTATGCTCTCTAAGCTGAGTGTTTTCGATGTTTCAGGACACACCGTACACTTCTGCAGAGTGGCTGTTGGCAATTTACATCCCGCCCATCAGCGTAGCAAGGCTCCCGTTTCTCCATGGCCTGTCCTGCATTTCTGGTTTTGACACTTTATTCAGCATGGCCCTTTTGACCGATGGGAAGCGAGACTTCCTTGTAGCGCTGATTTGCCTTTCCAGGTTGCTTGGTTGGCCAAAAAGGGCGTATGCGTTTTTTCCTGAATATATTCAGGAAAAAACGCATACGCCCTTTTTGGCCAAGGGCATCATTGTCGAGGTTTTGCCGCTTTTCCCGTGCTTTAAAGGCGATTCGAATCTACCTCCTGAAATCTGTTTCCTGCAATTCTGCCTTGCTTTCAAATCCTCTCTGTTGTCTTCCGTCAATATATTTGTGGACGAGAGTTATCATTTATAACTCTGCAGGTTTGTGAATTGCAGTGCCCCTGAGCTCCATTTTTCAACTCGCTTTCTTGGGAGCTGGCCGCAAAAGCGCAGGATTGCTTCAGGCCCTATTCTGGTCCCGGGCGGCAGGCTGAGGCTGTGGTTAATTCTTCTTCCTGATGGGAAAATACAGTGACCTGTGCCTGTCCCAACACCTAGAGCTAGTGTCTCATTGGTTCCCCCTCTTCCCGTTCATCCTCAGGACCAATTGCAACCTGTACGGAACAGGAGGTTAAAGGTGCTGATTCTCAAGGAGGGAGATTGCTAGTAAAGCGGCTGGAATGGCGAACCCGAGCACAAGGAGATGAGAAATGAGGTGCGTTTTAGAAACCTTTCCCGATCACACGATGTACCATCTTCTGGGATTCTCATGCATGTTTTCGATGTAGGAAGATGCCCTTGAACCTGGAGATTTGGGACCCATGGGATGGGTACCACGCAGTATTACTCTAAAGGGTCTGCATTTGCTCACCCAACCTCACCAAACCTCTCAGCCCCAAGAGTGTCCACCCTTATGCCTCAATCAGCTGTGGGTCTAGATATGGTCAATCCAGGTGGCATCACAGCCCTTGAACGAATTTTGTAAGAATTTCTCTCTCTTTCACTGTCTTTGTTTCACGGGATTTTAAAAGTGATTGATTTTTATAAAGGGGTTTAGCTGCTTTTCACTGCTGTGTTTATGCCGCTTTACACCCACTTGACTCACTTACAGAGGGATATCAGTACATAGGTTTTAAGATTCTTACTAGTCAGATATATTCTTGGGCGGTGAATAGGGGGTTTTGAGTCCAGATCACTGAGCAAAGAGTAGGTCTTGTCTATTACATATTGGGTTTATGGAACGGTCTCTGAGCTAATTTGAAACCCTTGTTTTATGCATCACCCCACCTCACCTTACCCGTTAAGCAGCCATAGTGTGTTTTCTAAACGTGTGACTCTGTTCTGTTTTGTAATTCAGTTCAAGGGTAGCGGTTTTTACATTCCCTCTATAAGTGATATCTTATGATAAGTGTCTTTTTCTGTGTGACTTATTTCACTTAGAATCGTCGTACCTAAATCCACTCATCATGCTGCTACTAGCCTTATGACGTTGATTTCATGGCTGAGTGATATTCCATTGTACAAAAGGACCACAACTTCTTTATCCATTTTTCTCTTTCCTGGGATATTTAAGGTGTAACGAAGTGGAGGTTCTTGTCAACAGAGCAGCCCTAAACTTTGGGGTGCCTGTGCCTTGCTGATTTTTAGTTTTCCCAATTTATACGCCCGTGAGTGGAAGTGCCCTATGCTCTCTAAGCTGAGTTTTTTCGATGTTTCAGGACACACCGTACACTTCTGCAGAGTGGCTGTTGGCAATTTACATCCCGCCCATCAGCGTAGCAAGGCTCCCGTTTCTCCATGGCCTGTCCTGCATTTCTGGTTTTGACACTTTATTCAGCATGGCCCTTTTGACCGATGGGAAGCGAGACTTCTTTGTAGCACTGATTTGCCTTTCCAGGTTGCTTGGTTGGCCAAAAAGGGCGTATGCGTTTTTTCCTGAATATATTCAGGAAAAAACGCATACGCCCTTTTTGGCCAAGGGCATCATTGTCGAGGTTTTGCCGCTTTTCCCGTGCTTTAAAGGCGATTCGAATCTACCTCCTGAAATCTGTTTCCTGCAATTCTGCCTTGCTTTCAAATCCTCTCTGTTGTCTTCCGTCAATATATTTGTGGACGAGAGTTATCATTTATAACTCTGCAGGTTTGTGAATTGCAGTGCCCCTGAGCTCCATTTTTCAACTCGCTTTCTTGGGAGCTGGCCGCAAAAGCGCAGGATTCCTTCAGGCCCTATTCTGGTCCCGGGCGGCAGGCTGAGGCTGTGGTTAATTCTTCTTCCTGATGGGAAAATACAGTGACCTGTGCCTGTCCCAACACCTAGAGCTAGTGTCTCATTGGTTCCCCCTCTTCCCGTTCATCCTCAGGACCAATTGCAACCTGTACGGAACAGGAGGTTAAAGGTGCTGATTCTCAAGGAGGGAGATTGCTAGTAAAGCGGCTGGAATGGCGAACCCGAGCACAAGGAGATGAGAAATGAGGTGCGTTTTAGAAACCTTTCCCGATCACACGATGTACCATCTTCTGGGATTCTCATGCATGTTTTCGATGTAGGAAGATGCCCTTGAACCTGGAGATTTGGGACCCATGGGATGGGTACCACGCAGTATTACTCTAAAGGGTCTGCATTTGCTCACCCAACCTCAGCAAACCTCTCAGCCCCAAGAGTGTCCACCCTTATGCCTCAATCAGCTGTGGGTCTAGATATGGTCAATCCAGGTGGCATCACAGCCCTTGAACGAATTTTGTAAGAATTTCTCTCTCTTTCACTGTCTTTGTTTCACGGGATTTTAAAAGTGATTGATTTTTATAAAGGGGTTTAGCTGCTTTTCACTGCTGTGTTTATGCCGCTTTACACCCACTTGACTCACTTACAGAGGGATATCAGTACATAGGTTTTAAGATTCTTACTAGTCAGATATATTCTTGGGCGGTGAATAGGGGGTTTTGAGTCCAGATCACTGAGCAAGGAGTAGGTCTTGTCTATTACATATTGGGTTTATGGAACGGTCTCTGAGCTAATTTGAAACCCTTGTTTTAGGCATCACCCCACCTCACCTTTCCCGTTAAGCAGCCATAGTGTGTTTTCTAAACGTGTGACTCTGTTCTGTTTTGTAATTCAGTTCAAGGGTAGCGGTTTTTACATTCCCTCTATAAGTGATATCTTATGATAAGTGTCTTTTTCTGTGTGACTTATTTCACTTAGAATCGTCGTACCTAAATCCACTCATCATGCTGCTACTAGCCTTATGACGTTGATTTCATGACTGAGTGATATTCCATTGTACAAAAGGACCACAACTTCTTTATCCATTTTTCTCTTTCCTGGGATATTTAAGGTGTAACGAAGTGGAGGTTCTTGTCAACAGAGCAGCCCTAAACTTTGGGGTGCCTGTGCCTTGCTGATTTTTAGTTTTCCCAATTTATACGCCCGTGAGTGGAAGTGCCCTATGCTCTCTAAGCTGAGTTTTTTCGATGTTTCAGGACACACCGTACACTTCTGCAGAGTGGCTGTTGGCAATTTACATCCCGCCCATCAGCGTAGCAAGGCTCCCGTTTCTCCATGGCCTGTCCTGCATTTCTGGTTTTGACACTTTATTCAGCATGGCCCTTTTGACCGATGGGAAGCGAGACTTCTTTGTAGCGCTGATTTGCCTTTCCAGGTTGCTTGGTTGGCCAAAAAGGGCGTATGCGTTTTTTCCTGAATATATTCAGGAAAAAACGCATACGCCCTTTTTGGCCAAGGGCATCATTGTCGAGGTTTTGCCGCTTTTCCCGTGCTTTAAAGGCGATTCGAATCTACCTCCTGAAATCTGTTTCCTGCAATTCTGCCTTGCTTTCAAATCCTCTCTGTTGCCTTCCGTCAATATATTTGTGGACGAGAGTTATCATTTATAACTCTGCAGGTTTGTGAATTGCAGTGCCCCTGAGCTCCATTTTTCAACTCGCTTTCTTGGGAGCTGGCCGCAAAAGCGCAGGATTGCTTCAGGCCCTATTCTGGTCCCGGGCGGCAGGCTGAGCCTGTGGTTAATTCTTCTTCCTGATGGGAAAATAGAGTGACCTGTGCCTGTCCCCACACCTAGAGCTAGTGTCTCATTGGTTCCCCCTCTTCCCGTTCATCCTCAGGACCAATTGCAACCTGTACGGAACAGGAGGTTAAAGGTGCTGATTCTCAAGGAGGGAGATTGCTAGTAAAGCAGCTGGAATGGCGAACCCGAGCACAAGGAGATGAGAAATGAGGTGCGTTTTAGAAACCTTTCCCGATCACACGATGTACCATCTTCTGGGATTCTCATGCATGTTTTCGATGTAGGAAGATGCCCTTGAACCTGGAGATTTGGGACCCATGGGATGGGTACCACGCAGTATTACTCTAAAGGGTCTGCATTTGCTCACCCAACCTCACCAAACCTCTCAGCCCCAAGAGTGTCCACCCTTATGCCTCAATCAGCTGTGGGTCTAGATATGGTCAATCCAGGTGGCATCACAGCCCTTGAACGAATTTTGTAAGAATTTCTCTCTCTTTCACTGTCTTTGTTTCACGGGATTTTAAAAGTGATTGATTTTTATAAAGGGGTTTAGCTGCTTTTCACTGCTGTGTTTATGCCGCTTTACACCCACTTGACTCACTTACAGAGGGATATCAGTACATAGGTTTTAAGATTCTTACTAGTCAGATATATTCTTGGGCGGTGAATAGGGGGTTTTGAGTCCAGATCACTGAGCAAAGAGTAGGTCTTGTCTATTACATATTGGGTTTATGGAACGGTCTCTGAGCTAATTTGAAACCCTTGTTTTATGCATCACCCCACCTCACCTTACCCGTTAAGCAGCCATAGTGTGTTTTCTAAACGTGTGACTCTGTTCTGTTTTGTAATTCAGTTCAAGGGTAGCGGTTTTTACATTCCCTCTATAAGTGATATCTTATGATAAGTGTCTTTTTCTGTGTGACTTATTTCACTTAGAATCGTCGTACCTAAATCCACTCATCATGCTGCTACTAGCCTTATGACGTTGATTTCATGGCTGAGTGATATTCCATTGTACAAAAGGACCACAACTTCTTTATCCATTTTTCTCTTTCCTGGGATATTTAAGGTGTAACGAAGTGGAGGTTCTTGTCAACAGAGCAGCCCTAAACTTTGGGGTGCCTGTGTCTTGCTGATTTTTAGTTTTCCCAATTTATACGCCCGTGAGTGGAAGTGCCCTATGCTCTCTAAGCTGAGTGTTTTCGATGTTTCAGGACACACCGTACACTTCTGCAGAGTGGCTGTTGGCAATTTACATCCCGCCCATCACCGTAGCAAGGCTCCCGTTTCTCCATGGCCTGTCCTGCATTTCTGGTTTTGACACTTTATTCAGCATGGCCCTTTTGACCGATGGGAAGCGAGACTTCCTTGTAGCGCTGATTTGCCTTTCCAGGTTGCTTGGTTGGCCAAAAAGGGCGTATGCGTTTTTTCCTGAATATATTCAGGAAAAAACGCATACGCCCTTTTTGGCCAAGGGCATCATTGTCGAGGTTTTGCCGCTTTTCCCGTGCTTTAAAGGCGATTCGAATCTACCTCCTGAAATCTGTTTCCTGCAATTCTGCCTTGCTTTCAAATCCTCTTCGTTGTCTTCCGTCAATATATTTGTGGACGAGAGTTATCATTTATAACTCTGCAGGTTTGTGAATTGCAGTGCCCCTGAGCTCCATTTTTCAACTCGCTTTCTTGGGAGCTGGCCGCAAAAGCGCAGGATTCCTTCAGGCCCTATTCTGGTCCCGGGCGGCAGGCTGAGGCTGTGGTTAATTCTTCTTCCTGATGGGAAAATACAGTGACCTGTGCCTGTCCCAACACCTAGAGCTAGTGTCTCATTGGTTCCCCCTCTTCCCGTTCATCCTCAGGACAAATTGCAACCTGTACGGAACAGGAGGTTAAAGGTGCTGATTCTCAAGGAGGGAGATTGCTAGTAAAGCGGCTGGAATGGCGAACCCGAGCACAAGGAGATGAGAAATGAGGTGCGTTTTAGAAACCTTTCCCGATCACACGATGTACCATCTTCTGGGATTCTCATGCATGTTTTCGATGTAGGAAGATGCCCTTGAACCTGGAGATTTGGGACCCATGGGATGGGTACCACGCAGTATTACTCTAAAGGGTCTGCATTTGCTCACCCAACCTCACCAAACCTCTCAGCCCCAAGAGTGTCCACCCTTATGCCTCAATCAGCTGTGGGTCTAGATATGGTCAATCCAGGTGGCATCACAGCCCTTGAACGAATTTTGTAAGAATTTCTCTCTCTTTCACTGTCTTTGTTTCACGGGATTTTAAAAGTGATTGATTTTTATAAAGGGGTTTAGCTGCTTTTCACTGCTGTGTTTATGCCGCTTTACACCCACTTGACTCACTTACAGAGGGATATCAGTACATAGGTTTTAAGATTCTTACTAGTCAGATATATTCTTGGGCGGTGAATAGGGGGTTTTGAGTCCAGATCACTGAGCAAAGAGTAGGTCTTGTCTATTACATATTGGGTTTATGGAACGGTCTCTGAGCTAATTTGAAACCCTTGTTTTAGGCATCACCCCACCTCACCTTACCCGTTAAGCAGCCATAGTGTGTTTTCTAAACGTGTGACTCTGTTCTGTTTTGTAATTCAGTTCAAGGGTAGCGGTTTTTACATTCCCTCTATAAGTGATATCTTATGATAAGTGTCTTTTTCTGTGTGACTTATTTCACTTAGAATCGTCGTACCTAAATCCACTCATCATGCTGCTACTAGCCTTATGACGTTGATTTCATGGCTGAGTGATATTCCATTGTACAAAAGGACCACAACTTCTTTATCCATTTTTCCCTTTCCTGGGATATTTAAGGTGTAACGAAGTGGAGGTTCTTGTCAACAGAGCAGCCCTAAACTTTGGGGTGCCTGTGTCTTGCTGATTTTTAGTTTTCCCAATTTATACGCCCGTGAGTGGAAGTGCCCTATGCTCTCTAAGCTGAGTTTTTTCGATGTTTCAGGACACACCGTACACTTCTGCAGAGTGGCTGTTGGCAATTTACATCCCGCCCATCACCGTAGCAAGGCTCCCGTTTCTCCATGGCCTGTCCTGCATTTCTGGTTTTGGCACTTTATTCAGCATGGCCCTTTTGACCGATGGGAAGCGAGACTTCCTTGTAGCGCTGATTTGCCTTTCCAGGTTGCTTGGTTGGCCAAAAAGGGCGTATGCGTTTTTTCCTGAATATATTCAGGAAAAAACGCATACGCCCTTTTTGGCCAAGGGCATCATTGTCGAGGTTTTGCCGCTTTTCCCGTGCTTTAAAGGCGATTCGAATCTACCTCCTGAAATCTGTTTCCTGCAATTCTGCCTTGCTTTCAAATCCTCTCTGTTGTCTTCCGTCAATATATTTGTGGACGAGAGTTATCATTTATAACTCTGCAGGTTTGTGAATTGCAGTGCCCCTGAGCTCCATTTTTCAACTCGCTTTCTTGGGAGCTGGCCGCAAAAGCGCAGGATTGCTTCAGGCCCTATTCTGGTCCCGGGCGGCAGGCTGAGGCTGTGGTTAATTCTTCTTCCTGATGGGAAAATACAGTGACCTGTGCCTGTCCCAACACCTAGAGCTAGTGTCTCATTGGTTCCCCCTCTTCCCGTTCATCCTCAGGACCAATTGCAACCTGTACGGAACAGGAGGTTAAAGGTGCTGATTCTCAAGGAGGGAGATTGCTAGTAAAGCGGCTGGAATGGCGAACCCGAGCACAAGGAGATGAGAAATGAGGTGCGTTTTAGAAACCTTTCCCGATCACACGATGTACCATCTTCTGGGATTCTCATGCATGTTTTCGATGTAGGAAGATGCCCTTGAACCTGGAGATTTGGGACCCATGGGATGGGTACCACGCAGTATTACTCTAAAGGGTCTGCATTTGCTCACCCAACCTCACCAAACCTCTCAGCCCCAAGAGTGTCCACCCTTATGCCTCAATCAGCTGTGGGTCTAGATATGGTCAATCCAGGTGGCATCACAGCCCTTGAACGAATTTTGTAAGAATTTCTCTCTCTTTCACTGTCTTTGTTTCACGGGATTTTAAAAGTGATTGATTTTTATAAAGGGGTTTAGCTGCTTTTCACTGCTGTGTTTATGCCGCTTTACACCCACTTGACTCACTTACAGAGGGATATCAGTACATAGGTTTTAAGATTCTTACTAGTCAGATATATTCTTGGGCGGTGAATAGGGGGTTTTGAGTCCAGATCACTGAGCAAAGAGTAGGTCTTGTCTATTACATATTGGGTTTATGGAACGGTCTCTGAGCTAATTTGAAACCCTTGTTTTATGCATCACCCCACCTCACCTTACCCGTTAATCAGCCATAGTGTGTTTTGTAAACGTGTGACTCTGTTCTGTTTTGTAATTCAGTTCAAGGGTAGCGGTTTTTACATTCCCTCTATAAGTGATATCTTATGATAAGTGTCTTTTTCTGTGTGACTTATTTCACTTAGAATCGTCGTACCTAAATCCACTCATCATGCTGCTACTAGCCTTATGACGTTGATTTCATGGCTGAGTGATATTCCATTGTACAAAAGGACCACAACTTCTTTATCCATTTTTCTCTTTCCTGGGATATTTAAGGTGTAACGAAGTGGAGGTTCTTGTCAACAGAGCAGCCCTAAACTTTGGGGTGCCTGTGTCTTGCTGATTTTTAGTTTTCCCAATTTATACGCCCGTGAGTGGAAGTGCCCTATGCTCTCTAAGCTGAGTTTTTTCGATGTTTCAGGACACACCGTACACTTCTGCAGAGTGGCTGTTGGCAATTTACATCCCGCCCATCAGCGTAGCAAGGCTCCCGTTTCTCCATGGCCTGTCCTGCATTTCTGGTTTTGACACTTTATTCAGCATGGCCCTTTTGACCGATGGGAAGCGAGACTTCCTTGTAGCGCTGATTTGCCTTTCCAGGTTGCTTGGTTGGCCAAAAAGGGCGTATGCGTTTTTTCCTGAATATATTCAGGAAAAAACGCATACGCCCTTTTTGGCCAAGGGCATCATTGTCGAGGTTTTGCCGCTTTTCCCGTGCTTTAAAGGCGATTCGAATCTACCTCCTGAAATCTGTTTCCTGCAATTCTGCCTTGCTTTCAAATCCTCTTCGTTGTCTTCCGTCAATATATTTGTGGACGAGAGTTATCATTTATAACTCTGCAGGTTTGTGAATTGCAGTGCCCCTGAGCTCCATTTTTCAACTCGCTTTCTTGGGAGCTGGCCGCAAAAGCGCAGGATTCCTTCAGGCCCTATTCTGGTCCCGGGCGGCAGGCTGAGGCTGTGGTTAATTCTTCTTCCTGATGGGAAAATACAGTGACCTGTGCCTGTCCCAACACCTAGAGCTAGTGTCTCATTGGTTCCCCCTCTTCCCGTTCATCCTCAGGACCAATTGCAACCTGTACGGAACAGGAGGTTAAAGGTGCTGATTCTCAAGGAGGGAGATTGCTAGTAAAGCGGCTGGAATGGCGAACCCGAGCACAAGGAGATGAGAAATGAGGTGCGTTTTAGAAACCTTTCCCGATCACACGATGTACCATCTTCTGGGATTCTCATGCATGTTTTCGATGTAGGAAGATGCCCTTGAACCTGGAGATTTGGGACCCATGGGATGGGTACCACGCAGTATTACTCTAAAGGGTCTGCATTTGCTCACCCAACCTCACCAAACCTCTCAGCCCCAAGAGTGTCCACCCTTATGCCTCAATCAGCTGTGGGTCTAGATATGGTCAATCCAGGTGGCATCACAGCCCTTGAACGAATTTTGTAAGAATTTCTCTCTCTTTCACTGTCTTTGTTTCACGGGATTTTAAAAGTGATTGATTTTTATAAAGGGGTTTAGCTGCTTTTCACTGCTGTGTTTATGCCGCTTTACACCCACTTGACTCACTTACAGAGGGATATCAGTACATAGGTTTTAAGATTCTTACTAGTCAGATATATTCTTGGGCGGTGAATAGGGGGTTTTGAGTCCAGATCACTGAGCAAAGAGTAGGTCTTGTCTATTACATATTGGGTTTATGGAACGGTCTCTGAGCTAATTTGAAACCCTTGTTTTATGCATCACCCCACCTCACCTTACCCGTTAAGCAGCCATAGTGTGTTTTCTAAACGTGTGACTCTGTTCTGTTTTGTAATTCAGTTCAAGGGTAGCGGTTTTTACATTCCCTCTATAAGTGATATCTTATGATAAGTGTCTTTTTCTGTGTGACTTATTTCACTTAGAATCGTCGTACCTAAATCCACTCATCATGCTGCTACTAGCCTTATGACGTTGATTTCATGGCTGAGTGATATTCCATTGTACAAAAGGACCACAACTTCTTTATCCATTTTTCTCTTTCCTGGGATATTTAAGGTGTAACGAAGTGGAGGTTCTTGTCAACAGAGCAGCCCTAAACTTTGGGGTGCCTGTGTCTTGCTGATTTTTAGTTTTCCCAATTTATACGCCCGTGAGTGGAAGTGCCCTATGCTCTCTAAGCTGAGTTTTTTCGATGTTTCAGGACACACCGTACACTTCTGCAGAGTGGCTGTTGGCAATTTACATCCCGCCCATCACCGTAGCAAGGCTCCCGTTTCTCCATGGCCTGTCCTGCATTTCTGGTTTTGACACTTTATTCAGCATGGCCCTTTTGACCGATGGGAAGCGAGACTTCCTTGTAGCGCTGATTTGCCTTTCCAGGTTGCTTGGTTGGCCAAAAAGGGCGTATGCGTTTTTTCCTGAATATATTCAGGAAAAAACGCATACGCCCTTTTTGGCCAAGGGCATCATTGTCGAGGTTTTGCCGCTTTTCCCGTGCTTTAAAGGCGATTCGAATCTACCTCCTGAAATCTGTTTCCTGCAATTCTGCCTTGCTTTCAAATCCTCTTCGTTGTCTTCCGTCAATATATTTGTGGACGAGAGTTATCATTTATAACTCTGCAGGTTTGTGAATTGCAGTGCCCCTGAGCTCCATTTTTCAACTCGCTTTCTTGGGAGCTGGCCGCAAAAGCGCAGGATTCCTTCAGGCCCTATTCTGGTCCCGGGCGGCAGGCTGAGGCTGTGGTTAATTCTTCTTCCTGATGGGAAAATACAGTGACCTGTGCCTGTCCCAACACCTAGAGCTAGTGTCTCATTGGTTCCCCCTCTTCCCGTTCATCCTCAGGACAAATTGCAACCTGTACGGAACAGGAGGTTAAAGGTGCTGATTCTCAAGGAGGGAGATTGCTAGTAAAGCGGCTGGAATGGCGAACCCGAGCACAAGGAGATGAGAAATGAGGTGCGTTTTAGAAACCTTTCCCGATCACACGATGTACCATCTTCTGGGATTCTCATGCATGTTTTCGATGTAGGAAGATGCCCTTGAACCTGGAGATTTGGGACCCATGGGATGGGTACCACGCAGTATTACTCTAAAGGGTCTGCATTTGCTCACCCAACCTCAGCAAACCTCTCAGCCCCAAGAGTGTCCACCCTTATGCCTCAATCAGCTGTGGGTCTAGATATGGTCAATCCAGGTGGCATCACAGCCCTTGAACGAATTTTGTAAGAATTTCTCTCTCTTTCACTGTCTTTGTTTCACGGGATTTTAAAAGTGATTGATTTTTATAAAGGGGTTTAGCTGCTTTTCACTGCTGTGTTTATGCCGCTTTACACCCACTTGACTCACTTACAGAGGGATATCAGTACATAGGTTTTAAGATTCTTACTAGTCAGATATATTCTTGGGCGGTGAATAGGGGGTTTTGAGTCCAGATCACTGAGCAAAGAGTAGGTCTTGTCTATTACATATTGGGTTTATGGAACGGTCTCTGAGCTAATTTGAAACCCTTGTTTTATGCATCACCCTACCTCACCTTTCCCGTTAAGCAGCCATAGTGTGTTTTCTAAACGTGTGACTCTGTTCTGTTTTGTAATTCAGTTCAAGGGTAGCGGTTTTTACATTCCCTCTATAAGTGATATCTTATGATAAGTGTCTTTTTCTGTGTGACTTATTTCACTTAGAATCGTCGTACCTAAATCCACTCATCATGCTGCTACTAGCCTTATGACGTTGATTTCATGGCTGAGTGATATTCCATTGTACAAAAGGACCACAACTTCTTTATCCATTTTTCTCTTTCCTGGGATATTTAAGGTGTAACGAAGTGGAGGTTCTTGTCAACAGAGCAGCCCTAAACTTTGGGGTGCCTGTGCCTTGCTGATTTTTAGTTTTCCCAATTTATACGCCCGTGAGTGGAAGTGCCCTATGCTCTCTAAGCTGAGTGTTTTCGATGTTTCAGGACACACCGTACACTTCTGCAGAGTGGCTGTTGGCAATTTACATCCCGCCCATCAGCGTAGCAAGGCTCCCGTTTCTCCATGGCCTGTCCTGCATTTCTGGTTTTGACACTTTATTCAGCATGGCCCTTTTGACCGATGGGAAGCGAGACTTCCTTGTAGCGCTGATTTGCCTTTCCAGGTTGCTTGGTTGGCCAAAAAGGGCGTATGCGTTTTTTCCTGAATATATTCAGGAAAAAACGCATACGCCCTTTTTGGCCAAGGGCATCATTGTCGAGGTTTTGCCGCTTTTCCCGTGCTTTAAAGGCGATTCGAATCTACCTCCTGAAATCTGTTTCCTGCAATTCTGCCTTGCTTTCAAATCCTCTCTGTTGTCTTCCGTCAATATATTTGTGGACGAGAGTTATCATTTATAACTCTGCAGGTTTGTGAATTGCAGTGCCCCTGAGCTCCATTTTTCAACTCGCTTTCTTGGGAGCTGGCCGCAAAAGCGCAGGATTGCTTCAGGCCCTATTCTGGTCCCGGGCGGCAGGCTGAGGCTGTGGTTAATTCTTCTTCCTGATGGGAAAATACAGTGACCTGTGCCTGTCCCAACACCTAGAGCTAGTGTCTCATTGGTTCCCCCTCTTCCCGTTCATCCTCAGGACCAATTGCAACCTGTACGGAACAGGAGGTTAAAGGTGCTGATTCTCAAGGAGGGAGATTGCTAGTAAAGCGGCTGGAATGGCGAACCCGAGCACAAGGAGATGAGAAATGAGGTGCGTTTTAGAAACCTTTCCCGATCACACGATGTACCATCTTCTGGGATTCTCATGCATGTTTTCGATGTAGGAAGATGCCCTTGAACCTGGAGATTTGGGACCCATGGGATGGGTACCACGCAGTATTACTCTAAAGGGTCTGCATTTGCTCACCCAACCTCACCAAACCTCTCAGCCCCAAGAGTGTCCACCCTTATGCCTCAATCAGCTGTGGGTCTAGATATGGTCAATCCAGGTGGCATCACAGCCCTTGAACGAATTTTGTAAGAATTTCTCTCTCTTTCACTGTCTTTGTTTCACGGGATTTTAAAAGTGATTGATTTTTATAAAGGGGTTTAGCTGCTTTTCACTGCTGTGTTTATGCCGCTTTACACCCACTTGACTCACTTACAGAGGGATATCAGTACATAGGTTTTAAGATTCTTACTAGTCAGATATATTCTTGGGCGGTGAATAGGGGGTTTTGAGTCCAGATCACTGAGCAAAGAGTAGGTCTTGTCTATTACATATTGGGTTTATGGAACGGTCTCTGAGCTAATTTGAAACCCTTGTTTTATGCATCACCCCACCTCACCTTACCCGTTAAGCAGCCATAGTGTGTTTTCTAAACGTGTGACTCTGTTCTGTTTTGTAATTCAGTTCAAGGGTAGCGGTTTTTACATTCCCTCTATAAGTGATATCTTATGATAAGTGTCTTTTTCTGTGTGACTTATTTCACTTAGAATCGTCGTACCTAAATCCACTCATCATGCTGCTACTAGCCTTATGACGTTGATTTCATGGCTGAGTGATATTCCATTGTACAAAAGGACCACAACTTCTTTATCCATTTTTCTCTTTCCTGGGATATTTAAGGTGTAACGAAGTGGAGGTTCTTGTCAACAGAGCAGCCCTAAACTTTGGGGTGCCTGTGCCTTGCTGATTTTTAGTTTTCCCAATTTATACGCCCGTGAGTGGAAGTGCCCTATGCTCTCTAAGCTGAGTTTTTTCGATGTTTCAGGACACACCGTACACTTCTGCAGAGTGGCTGTTGGCAATTTACATCCCGCCCATCAGCGTAGCAAGGCTCCCGTTTCTCCATGGCCTGTCCTGCATTTCTGGTTTTGACACTTTATTCAGCATGGCCCTTTTGACCGATGGGAAGCGAGACTTCTTTGTAGCACTGATTTGCCTTTCCAGGTTGCTTGGTTGGCCAAAAAGGGCGTATGCGTTTTTTCCTGAATATATTCAGGAAAAAACGCATACGCCCTTTTTGGCCAAGGGCATCATTGTCGAGGTTTTGCCGCTTTTCCCGTGCTTTAAAGGCGATTCGAATCTACCTCCTGAAATCTGTTTCCTGCAATTCTGCCTTGCTTTCAAATCCTCTCTGTTGTCTTCCGTCAATATATTTGTGGACGAGAGTTATCATTTATAACTCTGCAGGTTTGTGAATTGCAGTGCCCCTGAGCTCCATTTTTCAACTCGCTTTCTTGGGAGCTGGCCGCAAAAGCGCAGGATTCCTTCAGGCCCTATTCTGGTCCCGGGCGGCAGGCTGAGGCTGTGGTTAATTCTTCTTCCTGATGGGAAAATACAGTGACCTGTGCCTGTCCCAACACCTAGAGCTAGTGTCTCATTGGTTCCCCCTCTTCCCGTTCATCCTCAGGACCAATTGCAACCTGTACGGAACAGGAGGTTAAAGGTGCTGATTCTCAAGGAGGGAGATTGCTAGTAAAGCGGCTGGAATGGCGAACCCGAGCACAAGGAGATGAGAAATGAGGTGCGTTTTAGAAACCTTTCCCGATCACACGATGTACCATCTTCTGGGATTCTCATGCATGTTTTCGATGTAGGAAGATGCCCTTGAACCTGGAGATTTGGGACCCATGGGATGGGTACCACGCAGTATTACTCTAAAGGGTCTGCATTTGCTCACCCAACCTCAGCAAACCTCTCAGCCCCAAGAGTGTCCACCCTTATGCCTCAATCAGCTGTGGGTCTAGATATGGTCAATCCAGGTGGCATCACAGCCCTTGAACGAATTTTGTAAGAATTTCTCTCTCTTTCACTGTCTTTGTTTCACGGGATTTTAAAAGTGATTGATTTTTATAAAGGGGTTTAGCTGCTTTTCACTGCTGTGTTTATGCCGCTTTACACCCACTTGACTCACTTACAGAGGGATATCAGTACATAGGTTTTAAGATTCTTACCAGTCAGATATATTCTTGGGCGGTGAATAGGGGGTTTTGAGTCCAGATCACTGAGCAAGGAGTAGGTCTTGTCTATTACATATTGGGTTTATGGAACGGTCTCTGAGCTAATTTGAAACCCTTGTTTTAGGCATCACCCCACCTCACCTTTCCCGTTAAGCAGCCATAGTGTGTTTTCTAAACGTGTGACTCTGTTCTGTTTTGTAATTCAGTTCAAGGGTAGCGGTTTTTACATTCCCTCTATAAGTGATATCTTATGATAAGTGTCTTTTTCTGTGTGACTTATTTCACTTAGAATCGTCGTACCTAAATCCACTCATCATGCTGCTACTAGCCTTATGACGTTGATTTCATGACTGAGTGATATTCCATTGTACAAAAGGACCACAACTTCTTTATCCATTTTTCTCTTTCCTGGGATATTTAAGGTGTAACGAAGTGGAGGTTCTTGTCAACAGAGCAGCCCTAAACTTTGGGGTGCCTGTGCCTTGCTGATTTTTAGTTTTCCCAATTTATACGCCCGTGAGTGGAAGTGCCCTATGCTCTCTAAGCTGAGTGTTTTCGATGTTTCAGGACACACCGTACACTTCTGCAGAGTGGCTGTTGGCAATTTACATCCCGCCCATCAGCGTAGCAAGGCTCCCGTTTCTCCATGGCCTGTCCTGCATTTCTGGTTTTGACACTTTATTCAGCATGGCCCTTTTGACCGATGGGAAGCGAGACTTCTTTGTAGCGCTGATTTGCCTTTCCAGGTTGCTTGGTTGGCCAAAAAGGGCGTATGCGTTTTTTCCTGAATATATTCAGGAAAAAACGCATACGCCCTTTTTGGCCAAGGGCATCATTGTCGAGGTTTTGCCGCTTTTCCCGTGCTTTAAAGGCGATTCGAATCTACCTCCTGAAATCTGTTTCCTGCAATTCTGCCTTGCTTTCAAATCCTCTTCGTTGTCTTCCGTCAATATATTTGTGGACGAGAGTTATCATTTATAACTCTGCAGGTTTGTGAATTGCAGTGCCCCTGAGCTCCATTTTTCAACTCGCTTTCTTGGGAGCTGGCCGCAAAAGCGCAGGATTCCTTCAGGCCCTATTCTGGTCCCGGGCGGCAGGCTGAGGCTGTGGTTAATTCTTCTTCCTGATGGGAAAATACAGTGACCTGTGCCTGTCCCAACACCTAGAGCTAGTGTCTCATTGGTTCCCCCTCTTCCCGTTCATCCTCAGGACAAATTGCAACCTGTACGGAACAGGAGGTTAAAGGTGCTGATTCTCAAGGAGGGAGATTGCTAGTAAAGCGGCTGGAATGGCGAACCCGAGCACAAGGAGATGAGAAATGAGGTGCGTTTTAGAAACCTTTCCCGATCACACGATGTACCATCTTCTGGGATTCTCATGCATGTTTTCGATGTAGGAAGATGCCCTTGAACCTGGAGATTTGGGACCCATGGGATGGGTACCACGCAGTATTACTCTAAAGGGTCTGCATTTGCTCACCCAACCTCACCAAACCTCTCAGCCCCAAGAGTGTCCACCCTTATGCCTCAATCAGCTGTGGGTCTAGATATGGTCAATCCAGGTGGCATCACAGCCCTTGAACGAATTTTGTAAGAATTTCTCTCTCTTTCACTGTCTTTGTTTCACGGGATTTTAAAAGTGATTGATTTTTATAAAGGGGTTTAGCTGCTTTTCACTGCTGTGTTTATGCCGCTTTACACCCACTTGACTCACTTACAGAGGGATATCAGTACATAGGTTTTAAGATTCTTACTAGTCAGATATATTCTTGGGCGGTGAATAGGGGGTTTTGAGTCCAGATCACTGAGCAAAGAGTAGGTCTTGTCTATTACATATTGGGTTTATGGAACGGTCTCTGAGCTAATTTGAAACCCTTGTTTTAGGCATCACCCCACCTCACCTTACCCGTTAAGCAGCCATAGTGTGTTTTCTAAACGTGTGACTCTGTTCTGTTTTGTAATTCAGTTCAAGGGTAGCGGTTTTTACATTCCCTCTATAAGTGATATCTTATGATAAGTGTCTTTTTCTGTGTGACTTATTTCACTTAGAATCGTCGTACCTAAATCCACTCATCATGCTGCTACTAGCCTTATGACGTTGATTTCATGGCTGAGTGATATTCCATTGTACAAAAGGACCACAACTTCTTTATCCATTTTTCCCTTTCCTGGGATATTTAAGGTGTAACGAAGTGGAGGTTCTTGTCAACAGAGCAGCCCTAAACTTTGGGGTGCCTGTGTCTTGCTGATTTTTAGTTTTCCCAATTTATACGCCCGTGAGTGGAAGTGCCCTATGCTCTCTAAGCTGAGTTTTTTCGATGTTTCAGGACACACCGTACACTTCTGCAGAGTGGCTGTTGGCAATTTACATCCCGCCCATCACCGTAGCAAGGCTCCCGTTTCTCCATGGCCTGTCCTGCATTTCTGGTTTTGGCACTTTATTCAGCATGGCCCTTTTGACCGATGGGAAGCGAGACTTCCTTGTAGCGCTGATTTGCCTTTCCAGGTTGCTTGGTTGGCCAAAAAGGGCGTATGCGTTTTTTCCTGAATATATTCAGGAAAAAACGCATACGCCCTTTTTGGCCAAGGGCATCATTGTCGAGGTTTTGCCGCTTTTCCCGTGCTTTAAAGGCGATTCGAATCTACCTCCTGAAATCTGTTTCCTGCAATTCTGCCTTGCTTTCAAATCCTCTCTGTTGTCTTCCGTCAATATATTTGTGGACGAGAGTTATCATTTATAACTCTGCAGGTTTGTGAATTGCAGTGCCCCTGAGCTCCATTTTTCAACTCGCTTTCTTGGGAGCTGGCCGCAAAAGCGCAGGATTGCTTCAGGCCCTATTCTGGTCCCGGGCGGCAGGCTGAGGCTGTGGTTAATTCTTCTTCCTGATGGGAAAATACAGTGACCTGTGCCTGTCCCAACACCTAGAGCTAGTGTCTCATTGGTTCCCCCTCTTCCCGTTCATCCTCAGGACCAATTGCAACCTGTACGGAACAGGAGGTTAAAGGTGCTGATTCTCAAGGAGGGAGATTGCTAGTAAAGCGGCTGGAATGGCGAACCCGAGCACAAGGAGATGAGAAATGAGGTGCGTTTTAGAAACCTTTCCCGATCACACGATGTACCATCTTCTGGGATTCTCATGCATGTTTTCGATGTAGGAAGATGCCCTTGAACCTGGAGATTTGGGACCCATGGGATGGGTACCACGCAGTATTACTCTAAAGGGTCTGCATTTGCTCACCCAACCTCACCAAACCTCTCAGCCCCAAGAGTGTCCACCCTTATGCCTCAATCAGCTGTGGGTCTAGATATGGTCAATCCAGGTGGCATCACAGCCCTTGAACGAATTTTGTAAGAATTTCTCTCTCTTTCACTGTCTTTGTTTCACGGGATTTTAAAAGTGATTGATTTTTATAAAGGGGTTTAGCTGCTTTTCACTGCTGTGTTTATGCCGCTTTACACCCACTTGACTCACTTACAGAGGGATATCAGTACATAGGTTTTAAGATTCTTACTAGTCAGATATATTCTTGGGCGGTGAATAGGGGGTTTTGAGTCCAGATCACTGAGCAAAGAGTAGGTCTTGTCTATTACATATTGGGTTTATGGAACGGTCTCTGAGCTAATTTGAAACCCTTGTTTTATGCATCACCCCACCTCACCTTACCCGTTAATCAGCCATAGTGTGTTTTGTAAACGTGTGACTCTGTTCTGTTTTGTAATTCAGTTCAAGGGTAGCGGTTTTTACATTCCCTCTATAAGTGATATCTTATGATAAGTGTCTTTTTCTGTGTGACTTATTTCACTTAGAATCGTCGTACCTAAATCCACTCATCATGCTGCTACTAGCCTTATGACGTTGATTTCATGGCTGAGTGATATTCCATTGTACAAAAGGACCACAACTTCTTTATCCATTTTTCTCTTTCCTGGGATATTTAAGGTGTAACGAAGTGGAGGTTCTTGTCAACAGAGCAGCCCTAAACTTTGGGGTGCCTGTGTCTTGCTGATTTTTAGTTTTCCCAATTTATACGCCCGTGAGTGGAAGTGCCCTATGCTCTCTAAGCTGAGTTTTTTCGATGTTTCAGGACACACCGTACACTTCTGCAGAGTGGCTGTTGGCAATTTACATCCCGCCCATCAGCGTAGCAAGGCTCCCGTTTCTCCATGGCCTGTCCTGCATTTCTGGTTTTGACACTTTATTCAGCATGGCCCTTTTGACCGATGGGAAGCGAGACTTCCTTGTAGCGCTGATTTGCCTTTCCAGGTTGCTTGGTTGGCCAAAAAGGGCGTATGCGTTTTTTCCTGAATATATTCAGGAAAAAACGCATACGCCCTTTTTGGCCAAGGGCATCATTGTCGAGGTTTTGCCGCTTTTCCCGTGCTTTAAAGGCGATTCGAATCTACCTCCTGAAATCTGTTTCCTGCAATTCTGCCTTGCTTTCAAATCCTCTTCGTTGTCTTCCGTCAATATATTTGTGGACGAGAGTTATCATTTATAACTCTGCAGGTTTGTGAATTGCAGTGCCCCTGAGCTCCATTTTTCAACTCGCTTTCTTGGGAGCTGGCCGCAAAAGCGCAGGATTCCTTCAGGCCCTATTCTGGTCCCGGGCGGCAGGCTGAGGCTGTGGTTAATTCTTCTTCCTGATGGGAAAATACAGTGACCTGTGCCTGTCCCAACACCTAGAGCTAGTGTCTCATTGGTTCCCCCTCTTCCCGTTCATCCTCAGGACCAATTGCAACCTGTACGGAACAGGAGGTTAAAGGTGCTGATTCTCAAGGAGGGAGATTGCTAGTAAAGCGGCTGGAATGGCGAACCCGAGCACAAGGAGATGAGAAATGAGGTGCGTTTTAGAAACCTTTCCCGATCACACGATGTACCATCTTCTGGGATTCTCATGCATGTTTTCGATGTAGGAAGATGCCCTTGAACCTGGAGATTTGGGACCCATGGGATGGGTACCACGCAGTATTACTCTAAAGGGTCTGCATTTGCTCACCCAACCTCACCAAACCTCTCAGCCCCAAGAGTGTCCACCCTTATGCCTCAATCAGCTGTGGGTCTAGATATGGTCAATCCAGGTGGCATCACAGCCCTTGAACGAATTTTGTAAGAATTTCTCTCTCTTTCACTGTCTTTGTTTCACGGGATTTTAAAAGTGATTGATTTTTATAAAGGGGTTTAGCTGCTTTTCACTGCTGTGTTTATGCCGCTTTACACCCACTTGACTCACTTACAGAGGGATATCAGTACATAGGTTTTAAGATTCTTACTAGTCAGATATATTCTTGGGCGGTGAATAGGGGGTTTTGAGTCCAGATCACTGAGCAAAGAGTAGGTCTTGTCTATTACATATTGGGTTTATGGAACGGTCTCTGAGCTAATTTGAAACCCTTGTTTTATGCATCACCCCACCTCACCTTACCCGTTAAGCAGCCATAGTGTGTTTTCTAAACGTGTGACTCTGTTCTGTTTTGTAATTCAGTTCAAGGGTAGCGGTTTTTACATTCCCTCTATAAGTGATATCTTATGATAAGTGTCTTTTTCTGTGTGACTTATTTCACTTAGAATCGTCGTACCTAAATCCACTCATCATGCTGCTACTAGCCTTATGACGTTGATTTCATGGCTGAGTGATATTCCATTGTACAAAAGGACCACAACTTCTTTATCCATTTTTCTCTTTCCTGGGATATTTAAGGTGTAACGAAGTGGAGGTTCTTGTCAACAGAGCAGCCCTAAACTTTGGGGTGCCTGTGTCTTGCTGATTTTTAGTTTTCCCAATTTATACGCCCGTGAGTGGAAGTGCCCTATGCTCTCTAAGCTGAGTTTTTTCGATGTTTCAGGACACACCGTACACTTCTGCAGAGTGGCTGTTGGCAATTTACATCCCGCCCATCACCGTAGCAAGGCTCCCGTTTCTCCATGGCCTGTCCTGCATTTCTGGTTTTGACACTTTATTCAGCATGGCCCTTTTGACCGATGGGAAGCGAGACTTCCTTGTAGCGCTGATTTGCCTTTCCAGGTTGCTTGGTTGGCCAAAAAGGGCGTATGCGTTTTTTCCTGAATATATTCAGGAAAAAACGCATACGCCCTTTTTGGCCAAGGGCATCATTGTCGAGGTTTTGCCGCTTTTCCCGTGCTTTAAAGGCGATTCGAATCTACCTCCTGAAATCTGTTTCCTGCAATTCTGCCTTGCTTTCAAATCCTCTTCGTTGTCTTCCGTCAATATATTTGTGGACGAGAGTTATCATTTATAACTCTGCAGGTTTGTGAATTGCAGTGCCCCTGAGCTCCATTTTTCAACTCGCTTTCTTGGGAGCTGGCCGCAAAAGCGCAGGATTCCTTCAGGCCCTATTCTGGTCCCGGGCGGCAGGCTGAGGCTGTGGTTAATTCTTCTTCCTGATGGGAAAATACAGTGACCTGTGCCTGTCCCAACACCTAGAGCTAGTGTCTCATTGGTTCCCCCTCTTCCCGTTCATCCTCAGGACAAATTGCAACCTGTACGGAACAGGAGGTTAAAGGTGCTGATTCTCAAGGAGGGAGATTGCTAGTAAAGCGGCTGGAATGGCGAACCCGAGCACAAGGAGATGAGAAATGAGGTGCGTTTTAGAAACCTTTCCCGATCACACGATGTACCATCTTCTGGGATTCTCATGCATGTTTTCGATGTAGGAAGATGCCCTTGAACCTGGAGATTTGGGACCCATGGGATGGGTACCACGCAGTATTACTCTAAAGGGTCTGCATTTGCTCACCCAACCTCACCAAACCTCTCAGCCCCAAGAGTGTCCACCCTTATGCCTCAATCAGCTGTGGGTCTAGATATGGTCAATCCAGGTGGCATCACAGCCCTTGAACGAATTTTGTAAGAATTTCTCTCTCTTTCACTGTCTTTGTTTCACGGGATTTTAAAAGTGATTGATTTTTATAAAGGGGTTTAGCTGCTTTTCACTGCTGTGTTTATGCCGCTTTACACCCACTTGACTCACTTACAGAGGGATATCAGTACATAGGTTTTAAGATTCTTACTAGTCAGATATATTCTTGGGCGGTGAATAGGGGGTTTTGAGTCCAGATCACTGAGCAAAGAGTAGGTCTTGTCTATTACATATTGGGTTTATGGAACGGTCTCTGAGCTAATTTGAAACCCTTGTTTTAGGCATCACCCCACCTCACCTTACCCGTTAAGCAGCCATAGTGTGTTTTCTAAACGTGTGACTCTGTTCTGTTTTGTAATTCAGTTCAAGGGTAGCGGTTTTTACATTCCCTCTATAAGTGATATCTTATGATAAGTGTCTTTTTCTGTGTGACTTATTTCACTTAGAATCGTCGTACCTAAATCCACTCATCATGCTGCTACTAGCCTTATGACGTTGATTTCATGGCTGAGTGATATTCCATTGTACAAAAGGACCACAACTTCTTTATCCATTTTTCCCTTTCCTGGGATATTTAAGGAGTAACGAAGTGGAGGTTCTTGTCAACAGAGCAGCCCTAAACTTTGGGGTGCCTGTGCCTTGCTGATTTTTAGTTTTCCCAATTTATACGCCCGTGAGTGGAAGTGCCCTATGCTCTCTAAGCTGAGTTTTTTCGATGTTTCAGGACACACCGTACACTTCTGCAGAGTGGCTGTTGGCAATTTACATCCCGCCCATCAGCGTAGCAAGGCTCCCGTTTCTCCATGGCCTGTCCTGCATTTCTGGTTTTGGCACTTTATTCAGCATGGCCCTTTTGACCGATGGGAAGCGAGACTTCCTTGTAGCGCTGATTTGCCTTTCCAGGTTGCTTGGTTGGCCAAAAAGGGCGTATGCGTTTTTTCCTGAATATATTCAGGAAAAAACGCATACGCCCTTTTTGGCCAAGGGCATCATTGTCGAGGTTTTGCCGCTTTTCCCGTGCTTTAAAGGCGATTCGAATCTACCTCCTGAAATCTGTTTCCTGCAATTCTGCCTTGCTTTCAAATCCTCTCTGTTGTCTTCCGTCAATATATTTGTGGACGAGAGTTATCATTTATAACTCTGCAGGTTTGTGAATTGCAGTGCCCCTGAGCTCCATTTTTCAACTCGCTTTCTTGGGAGCTGGCCGCAAAAGCGCAGGATTGCTTCAGGCCCTATTCTGGTCCCGGGCGGCAGGCTGAGGCTGTGGTTAATTCTTCTTCCTGATGGGAAAATACAGTGACCTGTGCCTGTCCCAACACCTAGAGCTAGTGTCTCATTGGTTCCCCCTCTTCCCGTTCATCCTCAGGACCAATTGCAACCTGTACGGAACAGGAGGTTAAAGGTGCTGATTCTCAAGGAGGGAGATTGCTAGTAAAGCGGCTGGAATGGCGAACCCGAGCACAAGGAGATGAGAAATGAGGTGCGTTTTAGAAACCTTTCCCGATCACACGATGTACCATCTTCTGGGATTCTCATGCATGTTTTCGATGTAGGAAGATGCCCTTGAACCTGGAGATTTGGGACCCATGGGATGGGTACCACGCAGTATTACTCTAAAGGGTCTGCATTTGCTCACCCAACCTCACCAAACCTCTCAGCCCCAAGAGTGTCCACCCTTATGCCTCAATCAGCTGTGGGTCTAGATATGGTCAATCCAGGTGGCATCACAGCCCTTGAACGAATTTTGTAAGAATTTCTCTCTCTTTCACTGTCTTTGTTTCACGGGATTTTAAAAGTGATTGATTTTTATAAAGGGGTTTAGCTGCTTTTCACTGCTGTGTTTATGCCGCTTTACACCCACTTGACTCACTTACAGAGGGATATCAGTACATAGGTTTTAAGATTCTTACTAGTCAGATATATTCTTGGGCGGTGAATAGGGGGTTTTGAGTCCAGATCACTGAGCAAAGAGTAGGTCTTGTCTATTACATATTGGGTTTATGGAACGGTCTCTGAGCTAATTTGAAACCCTTGTTTTATGCATCACCCCACCTCACCTTACCCGTTAAGCAGCCATAGTGTGTTTTCTAAACGTGTGACTCTGTTCTGTTTTGTAATTCAGTTCAAGGGTAGCGGTTTTTACATTCCCTCTATAAGTGATATCTTATGATAAGTGTCTTTTTCTGTGTGACTTATTTCACTTAGAATCGTCGTACCTAAATCCACTCATCATGCTGCTACTAGCCTTATGACGTTGATTTCATGGCTGAGTGATATTCCATTGTACAAAAGGACCACAACTTCTTTATCCATTTTTCTCTTTCCTGGGATATTTAAGGTGTAACGAAGTGGAGGTTCTTGTCAACAGAGCAGCCCTAAACTTTGGGGTGCCTGTGTCTTGCTGATTTTTAGTTTTCCCAATTTATACGCCCGTGAGTGGAAGTGCCCTATGCTCTCTAAGCTGAGTTTTTTCGATGTTTCAGGACACACCGTACACTTCTGCAGAGTGGCTGTTGGCAATTTACATCCCGCCCATCAGCGTAGCAAGGCTCCCGTTTCTCCATGGCCTGTCCTGCATTTCTGGTTTTGACACTTTATTCAGCATGGCCCTTTTGACCGATGGGAAGCGAGACTTCCTTGTAGCGCTGATTTGCCTTTCCAGGTTGCTTGGTTGGCCAAAAAGGGCGTATGCGTTTTTTCCTGAATATATTCAGGAAAAAACGCATACGCCCTTTTTGGCCAAGGGCATCATTGTCGAGGTTTTGCCGCTTTTCCCGTGCTTTAAAGGCGATTCGAATCTACCTCCTGAAATCTGTTTCCTGCAATTCTGCCTTGCTTTCAAATCCTCTTCGTTGTCTTCCGTCAATATATTTGTGGACGAGAGTTATCATTTATAACTCTGCAGGTTTGTGAATTGCAGTGCCCCTGAGCTCCATTTTTCAACTCGCTTTCTTGGGAGCTGGCCGCAAAAGCGCAGGATTGCTTCAGGCCCTATTCTGGTCCCGGGCGGCAGGCTGAGCCTGTGGTTAATTCTTCTTCCTGATGGGAAAATAGAGTGACCTGTGCCTGTCCCAACACCTAGAGCTAGTGTCTCATTGGTTCCCCCTCTTCCCGTTCATCCTCAGGACCAATTGCAACCTGTACGGAACAGGAGGTTAAAGGTGCTGATTCTCAAGGAGGGAGATTGCTAGTAAAGCGGCTGGAATGGCGAACCCGAGCACAAGGAGATGAGAAATGAGGTGCGTTTTAGAAACCTTTCCCGATCACACGATGTACCATCTTCTGGGATTCTCATGCATGTTTTCGATGTAGGAAGATGCCCTTGAACCTGGAGATTTGGGACCCATGGGATGGGTACCACGCAGTATTACTCTAAAGGGTCTGCATTTGCTCACCCAACCTCACCAAACCTCTCAGCCCCAAGAGTGTCCACCCTTATGCCTCAATCAGCTGTGGGTCTAGATATGGTCAATCCAGGTGGCATCACAGCCCTTGAACGAATTTTGTAAGAATTTCTCTCTCTTTCACTGTCTTTGTTTCACGGGATTTTAAAAGTGATTGATTTTTATAAAGGGGTTTAGCTGCTTTTCACTGCTGTGTTTATGCCGCTTTACACCCACTTGACTCACTTACAGAGGGATATCAGTACATAGGTTTTAAGATTCTTACTAGTCAGATATATTCTTGGGCGGTGAATAGGGGGTTTTGAGTCCAGATCACTGAGCAAAGAGTAGGTCTTGTCTATTACATATTGGGTTTATGGAACGGTCTCTGAGCTAATTTGAAACCCTTGTTTTATGCATCACCCCACCTCACCTTACCCGTTAAGCAGCCATAGTGTGTTTTCTAAACGTGTGACTCTGTTCTGTTTTGTAATTCAGTTCAAGGGTAGCGGTTTTTACATTCCCTCTATAAGTGATATCTTATGATAAGTGTCTTTTTCTGTGTGACTTATTTCACTTAGAATCGTCGTACCTAAATCCACTCATCATGCCGCTACTAGCCTTATGACGTTGATTTCATGGCTGAGTGATATTCCATTGTACAAAAGGACCACAACTTCTTTATCCATTTTTCTCTTTCCTGGGATATTTAAGGTGTAACGAAGTGGAGGTTCTTGTCAACAGAGCAGCCCTAAACTTTGGGGTGCCTGTGCCTTGCTGATTTTTAGTTTTCCCAATTTATTCGCCCGTGAGTGGAAGTGCCCTATGCTCTCTAAGCTGAGTTTTTTCGATGTTTCAGGACACACCGTACACTTCTGCAGAGTGGCTGTTGGCAATTTACATCCCGCCCATCAGCGTAGCAAGGCTCCCGTTTCTCCATGGCCTGTCCTGCATTTCTGGTTTTGACACTTGATTCAGCATGGCCCTTTTGACCGATGGGAAGCGAGACTTCCTTGTAGCGCTGATTTGCCTTTCCAGGTTGCTTGGTTGGCCAAAAAGGGCGTATGCGTTTTTTCCTGAATATATTCAGGAAAAAACGCATACGCCCTTTTTGGCCAAGGGCATCATTGTCGAGGTTTTGCCGCTTTTCCCGTGCTTTAAAGGCGATTCGAATCTACCTCCTGAAATCTGTTTCCTGCAATTCTGCCTTGCTTTCAAATCCTCTTCGTTGTCTTCCGTCAATATATTTGTGGACGAGAGTTATCATTTATAACTCTGCAGGTTTGTGAATTGCAGTGCCCCTGAGCTCCATTTTTCAACTCGCTTTCTTGGGAGCTGGCCGCAAAAGCGCAGGATTGCTTCAGGCCCTATTCTGGTCCCGGGCGGCAGGCTGAGCCTGTGGTTAATTCTTCTTCCTGATGGGAAAATAGAGTGACCTGTGCCTGTCCCAACACCTAGAGCTAGTGTCTCATTGGTTCCCCCTCTTCCCGTTCATCCTCAGGACCAATTGCAACCTGTACGGAACAGGAGGTTAAAGGTGCTGATTCTCAAGGAGGGAGATTGCTAGTAAAGCGGCTGGAATGGCGAACCCGAGCACAAGGAGATGAGAAATGAGGTGCGTTTTAGAAACCTTTCCCGATCACACGATGTACCATCTTCTGGGATTCTCATGCATGTTTTCGATGTAGGAAGATGCCCTTGAACCTGGAGATTTGGGACCCATGGGATGGGTACCACGCAGTATTACTCTAAAGGGTCTGCATTTGCTCACCCAACCTCACCAAACCTCTCAGCCCCAAGAGTGTCCACCCTTATGCCTCAATCAGCTGTGGGTCTAGATATGGTCAATCCAGGTGGCATCACAGCCCTTGAACGAATTTTGTAAGAATTTCTCTCTCTTTCACTGTCTTTGTTTCACGGGATTTTAAAAGTGATTGATTTTTATAAAGGGGTTTAGCTGCTTTTCACTGCTGTGTTTATGCCGCTTTACACCCACTTGACTCACTTACAGAGGGATATCAGTACATAGGTTTTAAGATTCTTACTAGTCAGATATATTCTTGGGCGGTGAATAGGGGGTTTTGAGTCCAGATCACTGAGCAAAGAGTAGGTCTTGTCTATTACATATTGGGTTTATGGAACGGTCTCTGAGCTAATTTGAAACCCTTGTTTTAGGCATCACCCCACCTCACCTTACCCGTTAAGCAGCCATAGTGTGTTTTCTAAACGTGTGACTCTGTTCTGTTTTGTAATTCAGTTCAAGGGTAGCGGTTTTTACATTCCCTCTATAAGTGATATCTTATGATAAGTGTCTTTTTCTGTGTGACTTATTTCACTTAGAATCGTCGTACCTAAATCCACTCATCATGCTGCTACTAGCCTTATGACGTTGATTTCATGACTGAGTGATATTCCATTGTACAAAAGGACCACAACTTCTTTATCCATTTTTCTCTTTCCTGGGATATTTAAGGTGTAACGAAGTGGAGGTTCTTGTCAACAGAGCAGCCCTAAACTTTGGGGTGCCTGTGCCTTGCTGATTTTTAGTTTTCCCAATTTATTCGCCCGTGAGTGGAAGTGCCCTATGCTCTCTAAGCTGAGTTTTTTCGATGTTTCAGGACACACCGTACACTTCTGCAGAGTGGCTGTTGGCAATTTACATCCCGCCCATCAGCGTAGCAAGGCTCCCGTTTCTCCATGGCCTGTCCTGCATTTCTGGTTTTGACACTTGATTCAGCATGGCCCTTTTGACCGATGGGAAGCGAGACTTCTTTGTAGCGCTGATTTGCCTTTCCAGGTTGCTTGGTTGGCCAAAAAGGGCGTATGCGTTTTTTCCTGAATATATTCAGGAAAAAACGCATACGCCCTTTTTGGCCAAGGGCATCATTGTCGAGGTTTTGCCGCTTTTCCCGTGCTTTAAAGGCGATTCGAATCTACCTCCTGAAATCTGTTTCCTGCAATTCTGCCTTGCTTTCAAATCCTCTCTGTTGTCTTCCGTCAATATATTTGTGGACGAGAGTTATCATTTATAACTCTGCAGGTTTGTGAATTGCAGTGCCCCTGAGCTCCATTTTTCAACTCGCTTTCTTGGGAGCTGGCCGCAAAAGCGCAGGATTCCTTCAGGCCCTATTCTGGTCCCGGGCGGCAGGCTGAGGCTGTGGTTAATTCTTCTTCCTGATGGGAAAATACAGTGACCTGTGCCTGTCCCAACACCTAGAGCTAGTGTCTCATTGGTTCCCCCTCTTCCCGTTCATCCTCAGGACCAATTGCAACCTGTACGGAACAGGAGGTTAAAGGTGCTGATTCTCAAGGAGGGAGATTGCTAGTAAAGCGGCTGGAATGGCGAACCCGAGCACAAGGAGATGAGAAATGAGGTGCGTTTTAGAAACCTTTCCCGATCACACGATGTACCATCTTCTGGGATTCTCATGCATGTTTTCGATGTAGGAAGATGCCCTTGAACCTGGAGATTTGGGACCCATGGGATGGGTACCACGCAGTATTACTCTAAAGGGTCTGCATTTGCTCACCCAACCTCACCAAACCTCTCAGCCCCAAGAGTGTCCACCCTTATGCCTCAATCAGCTGTGGGTCTAGATATGGTCAATCCAGGTGGCATCACAGCCCTTGAACGAATTTTGTAAGAATTTCTCTCTCTTTCACTGTCTTTGTTTCACGGGATTTTAAAAGTGATTGATTTTTATAAAGGGGTTTAGCTGCTTTTCACTGCTGTGTTTATGCCGCTTTACACCCACTTGACTCACTTACAGAGGGATATCAGTACATAGGTTTTAAGATTCTTACTAGTCAGATATATTCTTGGGCGGTGAATAGGGGGTTTTGAGTCCAGATCACTGAGCAAGGAGTAGGTCTTGTCTATTACATATTGGGTTTATGGAACGGTCTCTGAGCTAATTTGAAACCCTTGTTTTAGGCATCACCCCACCTCACCTTTCCCGTTAAGCAGCCATAGTGTGTTTTCTAAACGTGTGACTCTGTTCTGTTTTGTAATTCAGTTCAAGGGTAGCGGTTTTTACATTCCCTCTATAAGTGATATCTTATGATAAGTGTCTTTTTCTGTGTGACTTATTTCACTTAGAATCGTCGTACCTAAATCCACTCATCATGCTGCTACTAGCCGTATGACGTTGATTTCATGACTGAGTGATATTCCATTGTACAAAAGGACCACAACTTCTTTATCCATTTTTCTCTTTCCTGGGATATTTAAGGTGTAACGAAGTGGAGGTTCTTGTCAACAGAGCAGCCCTAAACTTTGGGGTGCCTGTGCCTTGCTGATTTTTAGTTTTCCCAATTTATACGCCCGTGAGTGGAAGTGCCCTATGCTCTCTAAGCTGAGTTTTTTCGATGTTTCAGGACACACCGTACACTTCTGCAGAGTGGCTGTTGGCAATTTACATCCCGCCCATCAGCGTAGCAAGGCTCCCGTTTCTCCATGGCCTGTCCTGCATTTCTGGTTTTGACACTTTATTCAGCATGGCCCTTTTGACCGATGGGAAGCGAGACTTCTTTGTAGCGCTGATTTGCCTTTCCAGGTTGCTTGGTTGGCCAAAAAGGGCGTATGCGTTTTTTCCTGAATATATTCAGGAAAAAACGCATACGCCCTTTTTGGCCAAGGGCATCATTGTCGAGGTTTTGCCGCTTTTCCCGTGCTTTAAAGGCGATTCGAATCTACCTCCTGAAATCTGTTTCCTGCAATTCTGCCTTGCTTTCAAATCCTCTCTGTTGTCTTCCGTCAATATATTTGTGGACGAGAGTTATCATTTATAACTCTGCAGGTTTGTGAATTGCAGTGCCCCTGAGCTCCATTTTTCAACTCGCTTTCTTGGGAGCTGGCCGCAAAAGCGCAGGATTCCTTCAGGCCCTATTCTGGTCCCGGGCGGCAGGCTGAGGCTGTGGTTAATTCTTCTTCCTGATGGGAAAATACAGTGACCTGTGCCTGTCCCAACACCTAGAGCTAGTGTCTCATTGGTTCCCCCTCTTCCCGTTCATCCTCAGGACAAATTGCAACCTGTACGGAACAGGAGGTTAAAGGTGCTGATTCTCAAGGAGGGAGATTGCTAGTAAAGCGGCTGGAATGGCGAACCCGAGCACAAGGAGATGAGAAATGAGGTGCGTTTTAGAAACCTTTCCCGATCACACGATGTACCATCTTCTGGGATTCTCATGCATGTTTTCGATGTAGGAAGATGCCCTTGAACCTGGAGATTTGGGACCCATGGGATGGGTACCACGCAGTATTACTCTAAAGGGTCTGCATTTGCTCACCCAACCTCACCAAACCTCTCAGCCCCAAGAGTGTCCACCCTTATGCCTCAATCAGCTGTGGGTCTAGATATGGTCAATCCAGGTGGCATCACAGCCCTTGAACGAATTTTGTAAGAATTTCTCTCTCTTTCACTGTCTTTGTTTCACGGGATTTTAAAAGTGATTGATTTTTATAAAGGGGTTTAGCTGCTTTTCACTGCTGTGTTTATGCCGCTTTACACCCACTTGACTCACTTACAGAGGGATATCAGTACATAGGTTTTAAGATTCTTACTAGTCAGATATATTCTTGGGCGGTGAATAGGGGGTTTTGAGTCCAGATCACTGAGCAAGGAGTAGGTCTTGTCTATTACATATTGGGTTTATGGAACGGTCTCTGAGCTAATTTGAAACCCTTGTTTTAGGCATCACCCCACCTCACCTTTCCCGTTAAGCAGCCATAGTGTGTTTTCTAAACGTGTGACTCTGTTCTGTTTTGTAATTCAGTTCAAGGGTAGCGGTTTTTACATTCCCTCTATAAGTGATATCTTATGATAAGTGTCTTTTTCTGTGTGACTTATTTCACTTAGAATCGTCGTACCTAAATCCACTCATCATGCTGCTACTAGCCGTATGACGTTGATTTCATGACTGAGTGATATTCCATTGTACAAAAGGACCACAACTTCTTTATCCATTTTTCTCTTTCCTGGGATATTTAAGGTGTAACGAAGTGGAGGTTCTTGTCAACAGAGCAGCCCTAAACTTTGGGGTGCCTGTGCCTTGCTGATTTTTAGTTTTCCCAATTTATACGCCCGTGAGTGGAAGTGCCCTATGCTCTCTAAGCTGAGTTTTTTCGATGTTTCAGGACACACCGTACACTTCTGCAGAGTGGCTGTTGGCAATTTACATCCCGCCCATCAGCGTAGCAAGGCTCCCGTTTCTCCATGGCCTGTCCTGCATTTCTGGTTTTGACACTTTATTCAGCATGGCCCTTTTGACCGATGGGAAGCGAGACTTCTTTGTAGCGCTGATTTGCCTTTCCAGGTTGCTTGGTTGGCCAAAAAGGGCGTATGCGTTTTTTCCTGAATATATTCAGGAAAAAACGCATACGCCCTTTTTGGCCAAGGGCATCATTGTCGAGGTTTTGCCGCTTTTCCCGTGCTTTAAAGGCGATTCGAATCTACCTCCTGAAATCTGTTTCCTGCAATTCTGCCTTGCTTTCAAATCCTCTCTGTTGTCTTCCGTCAATATATTTGTGGACGAGAGTTATCATTTATAACTCTGCAGGTTTGTGAATTGCAGTGCCCCTGAGCTCCATTTTTCAACTCGCTTTCTTGGGAGCTGGCCGCAAAAGCGCAGGATTCCTTCAGGCCCTATTCTGGTCCCGGGCGGCAGGCTGAGGCTGTGGTTAATTCTTCTTCCTGATGGGAAAATACAGTGACCTGTGCCTGTCCCAACACCTAGAGCTAGTGTCTCATTGGTTCCCCCTCTTCCCGTTCATCCTCAGGACAAATTGCAACCTGTACGGAACAGGAGGTTAAAGGTGCTGATTCTCAAGGAGGGAGATTGCTAGTAAAGCGGCTGGAATGGCGAACCCGAGCACAAGGAGATGAGAAATGAGGTGCGTTTTAGAAACCTTTCCCGATCACACGATGTACCATCTTCTGGGATTCTCATGCATGTTTTCGATGTAGGAAGATGCCCTTGAACCTGGAGATTTGGGACCCATGGGATGGGTACCACGCAGTATTACTCTAAAGGGTCTGCATTTGCTCACCCAACCTCACCAAACCTCTCAGCCCCAAGAGTGTCCACCCTTATGCCTCAATCAGCTGTGGGTCTAGATATGGTCAATCCAGGTGGCATCACAGCCCTTGAACGAATTTTGTAAGAATTTCTCTCTCTTTCACTGTCTTTGTTTCACGGGATTTTAAAAGTGATTGATTTTTATAAAGGGGTTTAGCTGCTTTTCACTGCTGTGTTTATGCTGCTTTACACCCACTTGACTCACTTACAGAGGGATATCAGTACATAGGTTTTAAGATTCTTACTAGTCAGATATATTCTTGGGCGGTGAATAGGGGGTTTTGAGTCCAGATCACTGAGCAAAGAGTAGGTCTTGTCTATTACATATTGGGTTTATGGAACGGTCTCTGAGCTAATTTGAAACCCTTGTTTTATGCATCACCCCACCTCACCTTACCCGTTAAGCAGCCATAGTGTGTTTTCTAAACGTGAGACTCTGACCTGTTATGTAATTCAGTTCAAGGGTAGCGGTTTTTACATTCCCTCTATAAGTGATATCTTATGATAAGTGTCTTTTTCTGTGTGACTTATTTCACTTAGAATCGTCGTACCTAAATCCACTCATCATGCTGCTACTAGCCTTATGACGTTGATTTCATGGCTGAGTGATATTCCATTGTACAAAAGGACCACAACTTCTTTATCCATTTTTCTCTTTCCTGGGATATTTAAGGTGTAACGAAGTGGAGGTTCTTGTCAACAGAGCAGCCCTAAACTTTGGGGTGCCTGTGCCTTGCTGATTTTTAGTTTTCCCAATTTATACGCCCGTGAGTGGAAGTGCCCTATGCTCTCTAAGCTGAGTTTTTTCGATGTTTCAGGACACACTGTACACTTCTGCAGAGTGGCTGTTGGCAATTTACATCCCGCCCATCAGCGTAGCAAGGCTCCCGTTTCTCCATGGCCTGTCCTGCATTTCTGGTTTTGACACTTTATTCAGCATGGCCCTTTTGACCGATGGGAAGCGAGACTTCTTTGTAGCGCTGATTTGCCTTTCCAGGTTGCTTGGTTGGCCAAAAAGGGCGTATGCGTTTTTTCCTGAATATATTCAGGAAAAAACGCATACGCCCTTTTTGGCCAAGGGCATCATTGTCGAGGTTTTGCCGCTCTTCCCGTGCTTTAAAGGCGATTCGAATCTACCTCCTGAAATCTGTTTCCTGCAATTCTGCCTTGCTTTCAAATCCTCTCTGTTGTCTTCCGTCAATATATTTGTGGACGAGAGTTATCATTTATAACTCTGCAGGTTTGTGAATTGCAGTGCCCCTGAGCTCCATTTTTCAACTCGCTTTCTTGGGAGCTGGCCGCAAAAGCGCAGGATTGCTTCAGGCCCTATTCTGGTCCCGGGCGGCAGGCTGAGCCTGTGGTTAATTCTTCTTCCTGATGGGAAAATAGAGTGACCTGTGCCTGTCCCAACACCTAGAGCTAGTGTCTCATTGGTTCCCCCTCTTCCCGTTCATCCTCAGGACCAATTGCAACCTGTACGGAACAGGAGGTTAAAGGTGCTGATTCTCAAGGAGGGAGATTGCTAGTAAAGCGGCTGGAATGGCGAACCCGAGCACAAGGAGATGAGAAATGAGGTGCGTTTTAGAAACCTTTCCCGATCACACGATGTACCATCTTCTGGGATTCTCATGCATGTTTTCGATGTAGGAAGATGCCCTTGAACCTGGAGATTTGGGACCCATGGGATGGGTACCACGCAGTATTACTCTAAAGGGTCTGCATTTGCTCACCCAACCTCACCAAACCTCTCAGCCCCAAGAGTGTCCACCCTTATGCCTCAATCAGCTGTGGGTCTAGATATGGTCAATCCAGGTGGCATCACAGCCCTTGAACGAATTTTGTAAGAATTTCTCTCTCTTTCACTGTCTTTGTTTCACGGGTTTTTAAAAGTGATTGATTTTTATAAAGGGGTTTAGCTGCTTTTCACTGCTGTGTTTATGCCGCTTTACACCCACTTGACTGACTTACAGAGGGATATCAGTACATAGGTTTTAAGATTCTTACTAGTCAGATATATTCTTGGGCGGTGAATTGGGGGTTTTGAGTCCAGATCACTGAGCAAAGAGTAGGTCTTGTCTATTACATATTGGGTTTATGGAACGGTCTCTGAGCTAATTTGAAACCCTTGTTTTATGCATCACCCCACCTCACCTTACCCGTTAAGCAGCCATAGTGTGTTTTCTAAACGTGTGACTCTGTTCTGTTTTGTAATTCAGTTCAAGGGTAGCGGTTTTTACATTCCCTCTATAAGTGATATCTTATGATAAGTGTCTTTTTCTGTGTGACTTATTTCACTTAGAATCGTCGTACCTAAATCCACTCATCATGCTGCTACTAGCCTTATGACGTTGATTTCATGGCTGAGTGATATTCCATTGTACAAAAGGACCACAACTTCTTTATCCATTTTTCTCTTTCCTGGGATATTTAAGGTGTAACGAAGTGGAGGTTCTTGTCAACAGAGCAGCCCTAAACTTTGGGGTGCCTGTGCCTTGCTGATTTTTAGTTTTCCCAATTTATACGCCCGTGAGTGGAAGTGCCCTATGCTCTCTAAGCTGAGTTTTTTCGATGTTTCAGGACACACCGTACACTTCTGCAGAGTGGCTGTTGGCAATTTACATCCCGCCCATCAGCGTAGCAAGGCTCCCGTTTCTCCATGGCCTGTCCTGCATTTCTGGTTTTGACACTTTATTCAGCATGGCCCTTTTGACCGATGGGAAGCGAGACTTCTTTGTAGCGCTGATTTGCCTTTCCAGGTTGCTTGGTTGGCCAAAAAGGGCGTATGCGTTTTTTCCTGAATATATTCAGGAAAAAACGCATACGCCCTTTTTGGCCAAGGGCATCATTGTCGAGGTTTTGCCGCTTTTCCCGTGCTTTAAAGGCGATTCGAATCTACCTCCTGAAATCTGTTTCCTGCAATTCTGCCTTGCTTTCAAATCCTCTCCGTTGTCTTCCGTCAATATATTTGTGGACGAGAGTTATCATTTATAACTCTGCAGGTTTGTGAATTGCAGTGCCCCTGAGCTCCATTTTTCAACTCGCTTTCTTGGGAGCTGGCCGCAAAAGCGCAGGATTGCTTCAGGCCGTATTCTGGTCCCGGGCGGCAGGCTGAGGCTGTGGTTAATTCTTCTTCCTGATGGGAAAATAGAGTGACCTGTGCCTGTCCCAACACCTAGAGCTAGTGTCTCATTGGTTCCCCCTCTTCCCGTTCATCCTCAGGACAAATTGCAACCTGTACGGAACAGGAGGTTAAAGGTGCTGATTCTCAAGGAGGGAGATTGCTAGTAAAGCGGCTGGAATGGCGAACCCGAGCACAAGGAGATGAGAAATGAGGTGCGTTTTAGAAACCTTTCCCGATCACACAGTGTACCATCTTCTGGGATTCTCATGCATGTTTTCGATGTAGGAAGATGCCCTTGAACCTGGAGATTTGGGACCCATGGGATGGGTACCACGCAGTATTACTCTAAAGGGTCTGCGTTTGCTCACCCAACCTCACCAAACCTCTCAGCCCCAAGAGTGTCCACCCTTATGTCTCAATCAGCTGTGGGTCTAGATATGGTCAATCCAGGTGGCATCACAGCCCTTGAACGAATTTTGTAAGAATTTCTCTCTCTTTCACTGTCTTTGTTTCACGGGTTTTTAAAAGTGATTGATTTTTATAAAGGGGTTTAGCTGCTTTTCACTGCTGTGTTTATGTCGCTTTACACCCACTTGACTCACTTACAGAGGGATATCAGTACATAGGTTTTAAGATTCTTACTAGTCAGATATATTCTTGGGCGGTGAATAGGGGGTTTTGAGTCCAGATCACTGAGAAAGGAGTAGGTCTTGTCTATTACATATTGGGTTTATGGAACGGTCTCTGAGCTAATTTGAAACCCTTGTTTTATGCATCACCCAACCTCACCTTTCCCGTTAAGCAGCCATAGTGTGTTTTCTAAACGTGTGACTCTGTTCTGTTTTGTAATTCAGTTCAAGGGTAGCGGTTTTTACATTCCCTCTATAAGTGATATCTTATGATAAGTGTCTTTTTCTGTGTGACTTATTTCACTTAGAATCGTCGTACCTAAATCCACTCATCATGCTGCTACTAGCCTTATGACGTTGATTTCATGGCTGAGTGATATTCCATTGTACAAAAGGACCACAACTTCTTTATCCATTTTTCTCTTTCCTGGGATATTTAAGGTGTAACGAAGTGGAGGTTCTTGTCAACAGAGCAGCCCTAAACTTTGGGGTTCCTGTGCCTTGCTGATTTTTAGTTTTCCCAATTTATACGCCCGTGAGTGGAAGTGCCCTATGCTCTCTAAGCTGAGTTTTTTCGATGTTTCAGGACACACCGTACACTTCTGCAGAGTGGCTGTTGGCAATTTACATCCCGCCCATCAGCGTAGCAAGGCTCCCGTTTCTCCATGGCCTGTCCTGCATTTCTGGTTTTGACACTTTATTCAGCATGGCCCTTTTGACCGATGGGAAGCGAGACTTCTTTGTAGCGCTGATTTGCCTTTCCAGGTTGCTTGGTTGGCCAAAAAGGGCGTATGCGTTTTTTCCTGAATATATTCAGGAAAAAACGCATACGCCCTTTTTGGCCAAGGGCATCATTGTCGAGGTTTTGCCGCTTTTCCCGTGCTTTAAAGGCGATTCGAATCTACCTCCTGAAATCTGTTTCCTGCAATTCTGCCTTGCTTTCAAATCCTCTCCGTTGTCTTCCGTCAATATATTTGTGGACGAGAGTTATCATTTATAACTCTGCAGGTTTGTGAATTGCAGTGCCCCTGAGCTCCATTTTTCAACTCGCTTTCTTGGGAGCTGGCCGCAAAAGCGCAGGATTGCTTCAGGCCCTATTCTGGTCCCGGGCGGCAGGCTGAGGCTGTGGTTAATTCTTCTTCCTGATGGGAAAATAGAGTGACCTGTGCCTGTCCCAACACCTAGAGCTAGTGTCTCATTGGTTCCCCCTTTCCCGTTCATCCTCAGGACAAATTGCAACCTGTACGGAACAGGAGGTTAAAGGTGCTGATTCTCCAAGGAGGGAGATTGGTAGTAAAGCGGCTGGAATGGCGAACCCGAGCACAAGGAGATGAGAAATGAGGTGCGTTTTAGAAACCTTTCCCGATCACACGGTGTACCATCTTCAGGGTTTCTCATGCATGTTTTCGATGTAGGAAGATGCCCTTGAAACTGGAGTTTTGTGACCCATGGGATGGGTACCACGCAGTATTACTCTAAAGGGTCTGCGTTTGCTCACCCAACCTCACCAAACCTCTCAGCCCCAAGAGTGTCCACCCTTATGCCTCAATCACCTGTGGGTCTAGATATGGTCAATCCAGGTGGCATCACAGCCCTTGAACGAATTTTGTAAGTATTTCTCTCTCTTTCACTGTCTTTGTTTCATGTGTTTTTAAAAGTAATTGATTTTTATAAAGTGGTTTAGCTGTTTTTTACTGCTGTGTTTATGCCGCTTTTTACCCACTTTACTCACATACAGAGAGATATCAATACATAGGTTTTAAGATTCTTACTAGTCAGATATATTCTTGGGCGGTGAATAGGGTGTTTTGATTCCAGATCACTGAGCAAGGAGTAGGTCTTGTCTATTACATATTGGGTTTATGGAACGGTCTCTGAGCTAATTTGAAACCCTTGTTTTATGCATCACCCCACCTCACCTTACCCGTTAAGCAGCCATAGTGTGTTTTCTAAACGTGTGACTCTGTTCTGTTTTGTAATTCAGTTCAAGGGTAGTGGTTTTTACATTCCCTCTATAAGTGATATCTTATGATAAGTGTCTTTTTCTGTGTGACTTATTTCACTTAGAATCGTCGTACCTAAATCCACTCATCATGCTGCTACTAGCCTTATGACGTTGATTTCATGGCTGAGTGATATTCCATTGTACAAAAGGACCACAACTTCTTTATCCATTTTTCTCTTTCCTGGGATATTTAAGGTGTAACGAAGTGGAGGTTCTTGTCAACAGAGCAGCCCTAAACTTTGGGGTGCCTGTGCCTTGCTGATTTTTAGTTTTCCCAATTTATACGCCCGTGAGTGGAAGTGCCCTATGCTCTCTAAGCTGAGTGTTTTCGATGTTTCAGGACACACCGTACACTTCTGCAGAGTGGCTGTTGGCAATTTACATCCCGCCCATCAGCGTAGCAAGGCTCCCGTTTCTCCATGGCCTGTCCTGCATTTCTGGTTTTGACACTTTATTCAGCATGGCCCTTTTGACCGATGGGAAGCGAGACTTCTTTGTAGCGCTGATTTGCCTTTCCAGGTTGCTTGGTTGGCCAAAAAGGGCGTATGCGTTTTTTCCTGAATATATTCAGGAAAAAACGCATACGCCCTTTTTGGCCAAGGGCATCATTGTCGAGGTTTTGCCGCTTTTCCCGTGCTTTAAAGGCGATTCGAATCTACCTCCTGAAATCTGTTTCCTGCAATTCTGCCTTGCTTTCAAATCCTCTCTGTTGTCTTCCGTCAATATATTTGTGGACGAGAGTTATCATTTATAACTCTGCAGGTTTGTGAATTGCAGTGCCCCTGAGCTCCATTTTTCAACTCGCTTTCTTGGGAGCTGGCCGCAAAAGCGCAGGATTGCTTCAGGCCCTATTCTGGTCCCGGGTGGCAGGCTGAGCCTGTGGTTAATTCTTCTCCCTGATGGGAAAATAGAGTGACCTGTGCCTGTCCCAACACCTAGAGCTAGTGTCTCATTGGTTCCCCCTCTTCCCGTTCATCCTCAGGACAAATTGCAACCTGTACGGAACAGGAGGTTAAAGGTGCTGATTCTCAAGGAGGGAGATTGCTAGTAAAGCGGCTGGAATGGCGAACCCGAGCACAAGGAGATGAGAAATGAGGTGCGTTTTAGAAACCTTTCCCGATCACACGGTGTACCATCTTCTGGGATTCTCATGCATGTTTTCGATGTAGGAAGATGCCCTTGAACCTGGAGATTTGGGACCCATGGGATGGGTACCACGCAGTATTACTCTAAAGGGTCTGCGTTTGCTCACCCAACCTCACCAAACCTCTCAGCCCCAAGAGTGTCCACCCTTATGTCTCAATCAGCTGTGGGTCTAGATATGGTCAATCCAGGTGGCATCACAGCCCTTGAACGAATTTTGTAAGAATTTCTCTCTCTTTCACTGTCTTTGTTTCACGGGTTTTTAAAAGTGATTGATTTTTATAAAGGGGTTTAGCTGCTTTTCACTGCTGTGTTTATGTCGCTTTACACCCACTTGACTCACTTACAGAGGGATATCAGTACATAGGTTTTAAGATTCTTACTAGTCAGATATATTCTTGGGCGGTGAATAGGGGGTTTTGAGTCCAGATCACTGAGCAAGGAGTAGGTCTTGTCTATTACATATTGGGTTTATGGAACGGTCTCTGAGCTAATTTGAAACCCTTGTTTTAGGCATCACCCCACCTCACCTTTCCCGTTAAGCAGCCATAGTGTGTTTTCTAAACGTGTGACTCTGTTCTGTTTTGTAATTCAGTTCAAGGGTAGCGGTTTTTACATTCCCTCTATAAGTGATATCTTATGATAAGTGTCTTTTTCTGTGTGACTTATTTCACTTAGAATCGTCGTACCTAAATCCACTCATCATGCTGCTACTAGCCTTATGACGTTGATTTCATGGCTGAGTGATATTCCATTGTACAAAAGGACCACAACTTCTTTATCCATTTTTCTCTTTCCTGGGATATTTAAGGTGTAACGAAGTGGAGGTTCTTGTCAACAGAGCAGCCCTAAACTTTGGGGTGCCTGTGCCTTGCTGATTTTTAGTTTTCCCAATTTATACGCCCGTGAGTGGAAGTGCCCTATGCTCTCTAAGCTGAGTTTTTTCGATGTTTCAGGACACACCGTACACTTCTGCAGAGTGGCTGTTGGCAATTTACATCCCGCCCATCAGCGTAGCAAGGCTCCCGTTTCTCCATGGCCTGTCCTGCATTTCTGGTTTTGACACTTTATTCAGCATGGCCCTTTTGACCGATGGGAAGCGAGACTTCTTTGTAGCGCTGATTTGCCTTTCCAGGTTGCTTGGTTGGCCAAAAAGGGCGTATGCGTTTTTTCCTGAATATATTCAGGAAAAAACGCATACGCCCTTTTTGGCCAAGGGCATCATTGTCGAGGTTTTGCCGCTTTTCCCGTGCTTTAAAGGCGATTCGAATCTACCTCCTGAAATCTGTTTCCTGCAATTCTGCCTTGCTTTCAAATCCTCTCCGTTGTCTTCCGTCAATATATTTGTGGACGAGAGTTATCATTTATAACTCTGCAGGTTTGTGAATTGCAGTGCCCCTGAGCTCCATTTTTCAACTCGCTTTCTTGGGAGCTGGCCGCAAAAGCGCAGGATTGCTTCAGGCCCTATTCTGGTCCCGGGCGGCAGGCTGAGGCTGTGGTTAATTCTTCTTCCTGATGGGAAAATAGAGTGACTTGTGCCTGTCCCAACACCTAGAGCTAGTGTCTCATTGGTTCCCCCTCTTCCCGTTCATCCTCAGGACAAATTGCAACCTGTACGGAACAGGAGGTTAAAGGTGCTGATTCTCCAAGGAGGGAGATTGGTAGTAAAGCGGCTGGAATGGCGAACCCGAGCACAAGGAGATGAGAAATGAGGTGCGTTTTAGAAACCTTTCCCGATCACACGGTGTACCATCTTCAGGGTTTCTCATGCATGTTTTCGATGTAGGAAGATGCCCTTGAAACTGGAGTTTTGTGACCCATGGGATGGGTACCACGCAGTATTACTCTAAAGGGTCTGCGTTTGCTCACCCAACCTCACCAAACCTCTCAGCCCCAAGAGTGTCCACCCTTATGCCTCAATCACCTGTGGGTCTAGATATGGTCAATCCAGGTGGCATCACAGCCCTTGAACGAATTTTGTAAGTATTTCTCTCTCTTTCACTGTCTTTGTTTCATGTGTTTTTAAAAGTAATTGATTTTTATAAAGTGGTTTAGCTGTTTTTTACTGCTGTGTTTATGCCGCTTTTTACCCACTTTACTCACATACAGAGAGATATCAATACATAGGTTTTAAGATTCTTACTAGTCAGATATATTCTTGGGCGGTGAATAGGGTGTTTTGATTCCAGATCACTGAGCAAGGAGTAGGTCTTGTCTATTACATATTGGGTTTATGGAACGGTCTCTGAGCTAATTTGAAACCCTTGTTTTATGCATCACCCCACCTCACCTTACCCGTTAAGCAGCCATAGTGTGTTTTCTAAACGTGTGACTCTGTTCTGTTTTGTAATTCAGTTCAAGGGTAGCGGTTTTTACATTCCCTCTATAAGTGATATCTTATGATAAGTGTCTTTTTCTGTGTGACTTATTTCACTTAGAATCGTCGTACCTAAATCCACTCATCATGCTGCTACTAGCCTTATGACGTTGATTTCATGGCTGAGTGATATTCCATTGTACAAAAGGACCACAACTTCTTTATCCATTTTTCTCTTTCCTGGGATATTTAAGGTGTAACGAAGTGGAGGTTCTTGTCAACAGAGCAGCCCTAAACTTTGGGGTGCCTGTGCCTTGCTGATTTTTAGTTTTCCCAATTTATACGCCCGTGAGTGGAAGTGCCCTATGCTCTCTAAGCTGAGTGTTTTCGATGTTTCAGGACACACCGTACACTTCTGCAGAGTGGCTGTTGGCAATTTACATCCCACCCATCAGCGTAGCAAGGCTCCCGTTTCTCCATGGCCTGTCCTGCATTTCTGGTTTTGACACTTTATTCAGCATGGCCCTTTTGACCGATGGGAAGCGAGACTTCTTTGTAGCGCTGATTTGCCTTTCCAGGTTGCTTGGTTGGCCAAAAAGGGCGTATGCGTTTTTTCCTGAATATATTCAGGAAAAAACGCATACGCCCTTTTTGGCCAAGGGCATCATTGTCGAGGTTTTGCCGCTTTTCCCGTGCTTTAAAGGCGATTCGAATCTACCTCCTGAAATCTGTTTCCTGCAATTCTGCCTTGCTTTCAAATCCTCTCTGTTGTCTTCCGTCAATATATTTGTGGACGAGAGTTATCATTTATAACTCTGCAGGTTTGTGAATTGCAGTGCCCCTGAGCTCCATTTTTCAACTCGCTTTCTTGGGAGCTGGCCGCAAAAGCGCAGGATTGCTTCAGGCCCTATTCTGGTCCCGGGCGGCAGGCTGAGCCTGTGGTTAATTCTTCTCCCTGATGGGAAAATAGAGTGACCTGTGCCTGTCCCAACACCTAGAGCTAGTGTCTCATTGGTTCACCCTCTTCCCGTTCATCCTCAGGACAAATTGCAACCTGTACGGAACAGGAGGTTAAAGGTGCTGATTCTCAAGGAGGGAGATTGCTAGTAAAGCGGCTGGAATGGCGAACCCGAGCACAAGGAGATGAGAAATGAGGTGCGTTTTAGAAACCTTTCCCGATCACACGATGTACCATCTTCTGTGATTCTCATGCATGTTTTCGATGTAGGAAGATGCCCTTGAACCTGGAGATTTGGGACCCATGGGATGGGTACCACGCAGTATTACTCTAAAGGGTCTGCATTTGCTCACCCAACCTCACCAAACCTCTCAGCCCCAAGAGTGTCCACCCTTATGCCTCAATCAGCTGTGGGTCTAGATATGGTCAATCCAGGTGGCATCACAGCCCTTGAACGAATTTTGTAAGAATTTCTCTCTCTTTCACTGTCTTTGTTTCACGGGATTTTAAAAGTGATTGATTTTTATAAAGGGGTTTAGCTGCTTTTCACTGCTGTGTTTATGCCGCTTTACACCCACTTGACTCACTTACAGAGGGATATCAGTACATAGGTTTTAAGATTCTTACTAGTCAGATATATTCTTGGGCGGTGAATAGGGGGTTTTGAGTCCAGATCACTGAGCAAGGAGTAGGTCTTGTCTATTACATATTGGGTTTATGGAACGGTCTCTGAGCTAATTTGAAACCCTTGTTTTAGGCATCACCCCACCTCACCTTTCCCGTTAAGCAGCCATAGTGTGTTTTCTAAACGTGTGACTCTGTTCTGTTTTGTAATTCAGTTCAAGGGTAGCGGTTTTTACATTCCCTCTATAAGTGATATCTTATGATAAGTGTCTTTTTCTGTGTGACTTATTTCACTTAGAATCGTCGTACCTAAGTCCACTCATCATGCTGCTACTAGCCTTATGACGTTGATTTCATGGCTGAGTGATATTCCATTGTACAAAAGGACCACAACTTCTTTATCCATTTTTCTCTTTCCTGGGATATTTAAGGTGTAACGAAGTGGAGGTTCTTGTCAACAGAGCAGCCCTAAACTTTGGGGTGCCTGTGCCTTGCTGATTTTTAGTTTTCCCAATTTATACGCCCGTGAGTGGAAGTGCCCTATGCTCTCTAAGCTGAGTGTTTTCGATGTTTCAGGACACACCGTACACTTCTGCAGAGTGGCTGTTGGCAATTTACATCCCGCCCATCAGCGTAGCAAGGCTCCCGTTTCTCCATGGCCTGTCCTGCATTTCTGGTTTTGACACTTTATTCAGCATGGCCCTTTTGACCGATGGGAAGCGAGACTTCTTTGTAGCGCTGATTTGCCTTTCCAGGTTGCTTGGTTGGCCAAAAAGGGCGTATGCGTTTTTTCCTGAATATATTCAGGAAAAAACGCATACGCCCTTTTTGGCCAAGGGCATCATTGTCGAGGTTTTGCCGCTTTTCCCGTGCTTTAAAGGCGATTCGAATCTACCTCCTGAAATCTGTTTCCTGCAATTCTGCCTTGCTTTCAAATCCTCTCTGTTGTCTTCCGTCAATATATTTGTGGACGAGAGTTATCATTTATAACTCTGCAGGTTTGTGAATTGCAGTGCCCCTGAGCTCCATTTTTCAACTCGCTTTCTTGGGAGCTGGCCGCAAAAGGGCAGGATTCCTTCAGGCCCTATTCTGGTCCCGGGCGGCAGGCTGAGGCTGTGGTTAATTCTTCTTCCTGATGGTAAAATACAGTGACCTGTGCCTGTCCCCACACCTAGAGCTAGTGTCTCATTGGTTCCCCCTCTTCCCGTTCATCCTCAGGACAAATTGCAACCTGTACGGAACAGGAGGTTAAAGGTGCTGATTCTCAAGGAGGGAGATTGCTAGTAAAGCGGCTGGAATGGCGAACCCGAGCACAAGGAGATGAGAAATGAGGTGCGTTTTAGAAACCTTTCCCGATCACACGATGTACCATCTTCTGGGATTCTCATGCATGTTTTCGATGTAGGAAGATGCCCTTGAACCTGGAGATTTGGGACCCATGGGATGGGTACCACGCAGTATTACTCTAAAGGGTCTGCATTTGCTCACCCAACCTCACCAAACCTCTCAGCCCCAAGAGTGTCCACCCTTATGCCTCAATCAGCTGTGGGTCTAGATATGGTCAATCCAGGTGGCATCACAGCCCTTGAACGAATTTTGTAAGAATTTCTCTCTCTTTCACTGTCTTTGTTTCACGGGTTTTTAAAAGTGATTGATTTTTATAAAGGGGTTTAGCTGCTTTTCACTGCTGTGTTTATGCCGCTTTACACCCACTTGACTCACTTACAGAGGGATATCAGTACATAGGTTTTAAGATTCTTACTAGTCAGATATATTCTTGGGCGGTGAATAGGGGGTTTTGAGTCCAGATCACTGAGCAAGGAGTAGGTCTTGTCTATTACATATTGGGTTTATGGAACGGTCTCTGAGCTAATTTGAAACCCTTGTTTTAGGCATCACCCCACCTCACCTTTCCCGTTAAGCAGCCATAGTGTGTTTTCTAAACGTGTGACTCTGTTCTGTTTTGTAATTCAGTTCAAGGGTAGCGGTTTTTACATTCCCTCTATAAGTGATATCTTATGATAAGTGTCTTTTTCTGTGTGACTTATTTCACTTAGAATCGTCGTACCTAAATCCACTCATCATGCTGCTACTAGCCTTATGACGTTGATTTCATGGCTGAGTGATATTCCATTGTACAAAAGGACCACAACTTCTTTATCCATTTTTCTCTTTCCTGGGATATTTAAGGTGTAACGAAGTGGAGGTTCTTGTCAACAGAGCAGCCCTAAACTTTGGGGTGCCTGTGCCTTGCTGATTTTTAGTTTTCCCAATTTATACGCCCGTGAGTGGAAGTGCCCTATGCTCTCTAAGCTGAGTGTTTTCGATGTTTCAGGACACACCGTACACTTCTGCAGAGTGGCTGTTGGCAATTTACATCCCGCCCATCAGCGTAGCAAGGCTCCCGTTTCTCCATGGCCTGTCCTGCATTTCTGGTTTTGACACTTTATTCAGCATGGCCCTTTTGACCGATGGGAAGCGAGACTTCTTTGTAGCGCTGATTTGCCTTTCCAGGTTGCTTGGTTGGCCAAAAAGGGCGTATGCGTTTTTTCCTGAATATATTCAGGAAAAAACGCATACGCCCTTTTTGGCCAAGGGCATCATTGTCGAGGTTTTGCCGCTTTTCCCGTGCTTTAAAGGCGATTCGAATCTACCTCCTGAAATCTGTTTCCTGCAATTCTGCCTTGCTTTCAAATCCTCTCTGTTGTCTTCCGTCAATATATTTGTGGACGAGAGTTATCATTTATAACTCTGCAGGTTTGTGAATTGCAGTGCCCCTGAGCTCCATTTTTCAACTCGCTTTCTTGGGAGCTGGCCGCAAAAGCGCAGGATTGCTTCAGGCCCTATTCTGGTCCTGGGCGGCAGGCTGAGGCTGTGGTTAATTCTTCTTCCTGATGGGAAAATAGAGTGACCTGTGCCTGTCCCCACACCTAGAGCTAGTGTCTCATTGGTTCCCCCTCTTCCCGTTCATCCTCAGGACAAATTGCAACCTGTACGGAACAGGAGGTTAAAGGTGCTGATTCTCAAGGAGGGAGATTGCTAGTAAAGCGGCTGGAATGGCGAACCCGAGCACAAGGAGATGAGAAATGAGGTGCGTTTTAGAAACCTTTCCCGATCACACGATGTACCATCTTCTGGGATTCTCATGCATGTTTTCGATGTAGGAAGATGCCCTTGAACCTGGAGATTTGGGACCCATGGGATGGGTACCACGCAGTATTACTCTAAAGGGTCTGCATTTGCTCACCCAACCTCACCAAACCTCTCAGCCCCAAGAGTGTCCACCCTTATGCCTCAATCAGCTGTGGGTCTAGATATGGTCAATCCAGGTGGCATCACAGCCCTTGAACGAATTTTGTAAGAATTTCTCTCTCTTTCACTGTCTTTGTTTCACGGGTTTTTAAAAGTGATTGATTTTTATAAAGGGGTTTAGCTGCTTTTCACTGCTGTGTTTATGCCGCTTTACACCCACTTGACTCACTTACAGAGGGATATCAGTACATAGGTTTTAAGATTCTTACTAGTCAGATATATTCTTGGGCGGTGAATAGGGGGTTTTGAGTCCAGATCACTGAGCAAGGAGTAGGTCTTGTCTATTACATATTGGGTTTATGGAACGGTCTCTGAGCTAATTTGAAACCCTTGTTTTAGGCATCACCCCACCTCACCTTTCCCGTTAAGCAGCCATAGTGTGTTTTCTAAACGTGTGACTCTGTTCTGTTTTGTAATTCAGTTCAAGGGTAGCGGTTTTTACATTCCCTCTATAAGTGATATCTTATGATAAGTGTCTTTTTCTGTGTGACTTATTTCACTTAGAATCGTCGTACCTAAATCCACTCATCATGCTGCTACTAGCCTTATGACGTTGATTTCATGGCTGAGTGATATTCCATTGTACAAAAGGACCACAACTTCTTTATCCATTTTTCTCTTTCCTGGGATATTTAAGGTGTAACGAAGTGGAGGTTCTTGTCAACAGAGCAGCCCTAAACTTTGGGGTGCCTGTGCCTTGCTGATTTTTAGTTTTCCCAATTTATACGCCCGTGAGTGGAAGTGCCCTATGCTCTCTAAGCTGAGTGTTTTCGATGTTTCAGGACACACCGTACACTTCTGCAGAGTGGCTGTTGGCAATTTACATCCCGCCCATCAGCGTAGCAAGGCTCCCGTTTCTCCATGGCCTGTCCTGCATTTCTGGTTTTGACACTTTATTCAGCATGGCCCTTTTGACCGATGGGAAGCGAGACTTCTTTGTAGCGCTGATTTGCCTTTCCAGGTTGCTTGGTTGGCCAAAAAGGGCGTATGCGTTTTTTCCTGAATATATTCAGGAAAAAACGCATACGCCCTTTTTGGCCAAGGGCATCATTGTCGAGGTTTTGCCGCTTTTCCCGTGCTTTAAAGGCGATTCGAATCTACCTCCTGAAATCTGTTTCCTGCAATTCTGCCTTGCTTTCAAATCCTCTCTGTTGTCTTCCGTCAATATATTTGTGGACGAGAGTTATCATTTATAACTCTGCAGGTTTGTGAATTGCAGTGCCCCTGAGCTCCATTTTTCAACTCGCTTTCTTGGGAGCTGGCCGCAAAAGCGCAGGATTGCTTCAGGCCCTATTCTGGTCCCGGGCGGCAGGCTGAGGCTGTGGTTAATTCTTCTTCCTGATGGGAAAATAGAGTGACCTGTGCCTGTCCCCACACCTAGAGCTAGTGTCTCATTGGTTCCCCCTCTTCCCGTTCATCCTCAGGACAAATTGCAACCTGTACGGAACAGGAGGTTAAAGGTGCTGATTCTCAAGGAGGGAGATTGCTAGTAAAGCGGCTGGAATGGCGAACCCGAGCACAAGGAGATGAGAAATGAGGTGCGTTTTAGAAACCTTTCCCGATCACACGATGTACCATCTTCTGGGATTCTCATGCATGTTTTCGATGTAGGAAGATGCCCTTGAACCTGGAGATTTGGGACCCATGGGATGGGTACCACGCAGTATTACTCTAAAGGGTCTGCATTTGCTCACCCAACCTCACCAAACCTCTCAGCCCCAAGAGTGTCCACCCTTATGCCTCAATCAGCTGTGGGTCTAGATATGGTCAATCCAGGTGGCATCACAGCCCTTGAACGAATTTTGTAAGAATTTCTCTCTCTTTCACTGTCTTTGTTTCACGGGTTTTTAAAAGTGATTGATTTTTATAAAGGGGTTTAGCTGCTTTTCACTGCTGTGTTTATGCCGCTTTACACCCACTTGACTCACTTACAGAGGGATATCAGTACATAGGTTTTAAGATTCTTACTAGTCAGATATATTCTTGGGCGGTGAATAGGGGGTTTTGAGTCCAGATCACTGAGCAAGGAGTAGGTCTTGTCTATTACATATTGGGTTTATGGAACGGTCTCTGAGCTAATTTGAAACCCTTGTTTTAGGCATCACCCCACCTCACCTTTCCCGTTAAGCAGCCATAGTGTGTTTTCTAAACGTGTGACTCTGTTCTGTTTTGTAATTCAGTTCAAGGGTAGCGGTTTTTACATTCCCTCTATAAGTGATATCTTATGATAAGTGTCTTTTTCTGTGTGACTTATTTCACTTAGAATCGTCGTACCTAAATCCACTCATCATGCTGCTACTAGCCTTATGACGTTGATTTCATGGCTGAGTGATATTCCATTGTACAAAAGGACCACAACTTCTTTATCCATTTTTCTCTTTCCTGGGATATTTAAGGTGTAACGAAGTGGAGGTTCTTGTCAACAGAGCAGCCCTAAACTTTGGGGTGCCTGTGCCTTGCTGATTTTTAGTTTTCCCAATTTATACGCCCGTGAGTGGAAGTGCCCTATGCTCTCTAAGCTGAGTGTTTTCGATGTTTCAGGACACACCGTACACTTCTGCAGAGTGGCTGTTGGCAATTTACATCCCGCCCATCAGCGTAGCAAGGCTCCCGTTTCTCCATGGCCTGTCCTGCATTTCTGGTTTTGACACTTTATTCAGCATGGCCCTTTTGACCGATGGGAAGCGAGACTTCTTTGTAGCGCTGATTTGCCTTTCCAGGTTGCTTGGTTGGCCAAAAAGGGCGTATGCGTTTTTTCCTGAATATATTCAGGAAAAAACGCATACGCCCTTTTTGGCCAAGGGCATCATTGTCGAGGTTTTGCCGCTTTTCCCGTGCTTTAAAGGCGATTCGAATCTACCTCCTGAAATCTGTTTCCTGCAATTCTGCCTTGCTTTCAAATCCTCTCTGTTGTCTTCCGTCAATATATTTGTGGACGAGAGTTATCATTTATAACTCTGCAGGTTTGTGAATTGCAGTGCCCCTGAGCTCCATTTTTCAACTCGCTTTCTTGGGAGCTGGCCGCAAAAGCGCAGGATTGCTTCAGGCCCTATTCTGGTCCCGGGCGGCAGGCTGAGGCTGTGGTTAATTCTTCTTCCTGATGGGAAAATAGAGTGACCTGTGCCTGTCCCCACACCTAGAGCTAGTGTCTCATTGGTTCCCCCTCTTCCCGTTCATCCTCAGGACAAATTGCAACCTGTACGGAACAGGAGGTTAAAGGTGCTGATTCTCAAGGAGGGAGATTGCTAGTAAAGCGGCTGGAATGGCGAACCCGAGCACAAGGAGATGAGAAATGAGGTGCGTTTTAGAAACCTTTCCCGATCACACGATGTACCATCTTCTGGGATTCTCATGCATGTTTTCGATGTAGGAAGATGCCCTTGAACCTGGAGATTTGGGACCCATGGGATGGGTACCACGCAGTATTACTCTAAAGGGTCTGCATTTGCTCACCCAACCTCACCAAACCTCTCAGCCCCAAGAGTGTCCACCCTTATGCCTCAATCAGCTGTGGGTCTAGATATGGTCAATCCAGGTGGCATCACAGCCCTTGAACGAATTTTGTAAGAATTTCTCTCTCTTTCACTGTCTTTGTTTCACGGGTTTTTAAAAGTGATTGATTTTTATAAAGGGGTTTAGCTGCTTTTCACTGCTGTGTTTATGCCGCTTTACACCCACTTGACTCACTTACAGAGGGATATCAGTACATAGGTTTTAAGATTCTTACTAGTCAGATATATTCTTGGGCGGTGAATAGGGGGTTTTGAGTCCAGATCACTGAGCAAGGAGTAGGTCTTGTCTATTACATATTGGGTTTATGGAACGGTCTCTGAGCTAATTTGAAACCCTTGTTTTAGGCATCACCCCACCTCACCTTTCCCGTTAAGCAGCCATAGTGTGTTTTCTAAACGTGTGACTCTGTTCTGTTTTGTAATTCAGTTCAAGGGTAGCGGTTTTTACATTCCCTCTATAAGTGATATCTTATGATAAGTGTCTTTTTCTGTGTGACTTATTTCACTTAGAATCGTCGTACCTAAATCCACTCATCATGCTGCTACTAGCCTTATGACGTTGATTTCATGGCTGAGTGATATTCCATTGTACAAAAGGACCACAACTTCTTTATCCATTTTTCTCTTTCCTGGGATATTTAAGGTGTAACGAAGTGGAGGTTCTTGTCAACAGAGCAGCCCTAAACTTTGGGGTGCCTGTGCCTTGCTGATTTTTAGTTTTCCCAATTTATACGCCCGTGAGTGGAAGTGCCCTATGCTCTCTAAGCTGAGTGTTTTCGATGTTTCAGGACACACCGTACACTTCTGCAGAGTGGCTGTTGGCAATTTACATCCCGCCCATCAGCGTAGCAAGGCTCCCGTTTCTCCATGGCCTGTCCTGCATTTCTGGTTTTGACACTTTATTCAGCATGGCCCTTTTGACCGATGGGAAGCGAGACTTCTTTGTAGCGCTGATTTGCCTTTCCAGGTTGCTTGGTTGGCCAAAAAGGGCGTATGCGTTTTTTCCTGAATATATTCAGGAAAAAACGCATACGCCCTTTTTGGCCAAGGGCATCATTGTCGAGGTTTTGCCGCTTTTCCCGTGCTTTAAAGGCGATTCGAATCTACCTCCTGAAATCTGTTTCCTGCAATTCTGCCTTGCTTTCAAATCCTCTCTGTTGTCTTCCGTCAATATATTTGTGGACGAGAGTTATCATTTATAACTCTGCAGGTTTGTGAATTGCAGTGCCCCTGAGCTCCATTTTTCAACTCGCTTTCTTGGGAGCTGGCCGCAAAAGCGCAGGATTGCTTCAGGCCCTATTCTGGTCCCGGGCGGCAGGCTGAGCCTGTGGTTAATTCTTCTTCCTGATGGGAAAATAGAGTGACCTGTGCCTGTCCCCACACCTAGAGCTAGTGTCTCATTGGTTCCCCCTCTTCCCGTTCATCCTCAGGACAAATTGCAACCTGTACGGAACAGGAGGTTAAAGGTGCTGATTCTCAAGGAGGGAGATTGCTAGTAAAGCGGCTGGAATGGCGAACCCGAGCACAAGGAGATGAGAAATGAGGTGCGTTTTAGAAACCTTTCCCGATCACACGATGTACCATCTTCTGGGATTCTCATGCATGTTTTCGATGTAGGAAGATGCCCTTGAACCTGGAGATTTGGGACCCATGGGATGGGTACCACGCAGTATTACTCTAAAGGGTCTGCATTTGCTCACCCAACCTCACCAAACCTCTCAGCCCCAAGAGTGTCCACCCTTATGCCTCAATCAGCTGTGGGTCTAGATATGGTCAATCCAGGTGGCATCACAGCCCTTGAACGAATTTTGTAAGAATTTCTCTCTCTTTCACTGTCTTTGTTTCACGGGATTTTAAAAGTGATTGATTTTTATAAAGGGGTTTAGCTGCTTTTCACTGCTGTGTTTATGCCGCTTTACACCCACTTGACTCACTTACAGAGGGATATCAGTACATAGGTTTTAAGATTCTTACTAGTCAGATATATTCTTGGGCGGTGAATAGGGGGTTTTGAGTCCAGATCACTGAGCAAAGAGTAGGTCTTGTCTATTACATATTGGGTTTATGGAACGGTCTCTGAGCTAATTTGAAACCCTTGTTTTAGGCATCACCCCACCTCACCTTTCCCGTTAAGCAGCCATAGTGTGTTTTCTAAACGTGTGACTCTGTTCTGTTTTGTAATTCAGTTCAAGGGTAGCGGTTTTTACATTCCCTCTATAAGTGATATCTTATGATAAGTGTCTTTTTCTGTGTGACTTATTTCACTTAGAATCGTCGTACCTAAATCCACTCATCATGCTGCTACTAGCCTTATGACGTTGATTTCATGGCTGAGTGATATTCCATTGTACAAAAGGACCACAACTTCTTTATCCATTTTTCTCTTTCCTGGGATATTTAAGGTGTAACGAAGTGGAGGTTCTTGTCAACAGAGCAGCCCTAAACTTTGGGGTGCCTGTGCCTTGCTGATTTTTAGTTTTCCCAATTTATACGCCCGTGAGTGGAAGTGCCCTATGCTCTCTAAGCTGAGTGTTTTCGATGTTTCAGGACACACCGTACACTTCTGCAGAGTGGCTGTTGGCAATTTACATCCCGCCCATCAGCGTAGCAAGGCTCCCGTTTCTCCATGGCCTGTCCTGCATTTCTGGTTTTGACACTTTATTCAGCATGGCCCTTTTGACCGATGGGAAGCGAGACTTCTTTGTAGCGCTGATTTGCCTTTCCAGGTTGCTTGGTTGGCCAAAAAGGGCGTATGCGTTTTTTCCTGAATATATTCAGGAAAAAACGCATACGCCCTTTTTGGCCAAGGGCATCATTGTCGAGGTTTTGCTGCTTTTCCCGTGCTTTAAAGGCGATTCGAATCTACCTCCTGAAATCTGTTTCCTGCAATTCTGCCTTGCTTTCAAATCCTCTCTGTTGTCTTCCGTCAATATATTTGTGGACGAGAGTTATCATTTATAACTCTGCAGGTTTGTGAATTGCAGTGCCCCTGAGCTCCATTTTTCAACTCGCTTTCTTGGGAGCTGGCCGCAAAAGCGCAGGATTGCTTCAGGCCCTATTCTGGTCCCGGGCGGCAGGCTGAGGCTGTGGTTAATTCTTCTTCCTGATGGGAAAATAGAGTGACCTGTGCCTGTCCCCACACCTAGAGCTAGTGTCTCATTGGTTCCCCCTCTTCCCGTTCATCCTCAGGACAAATTGCAACCTGTACGGAACAGGAGGTTAAAGGTGCTGATTCTCAAGGAGGGAGATTGCTAGTAAAGCGGCTGGAATGGCGAACCCGAGCACAAGGAGATGAGAAATGAGGTGCGTTTTAGAAACCTTTCCCGATCACACGATGTACCATCTTCTGGGATTCTCATGCATGTTTTCGATGTAGGAAGATGCCCTTGAACCTGGAGATTTGGGACCCATGGGATGGGTACCACGCAGTATTACTCTAAAGGGTCTGCATTTGCTCACCCAACCTCACCAAACCTCTCAGCCCCAAGAGTGTCCACCCTTATGCCTCAATCAGCTGTGGGTCTAGATATGGTCAATCCAGGTGGCATCACAGCCCTTGAACGAATTTTGTAAGAATTTCTCTCTCTTTCACTGTCTTTGTTTCACGGGTTTTTAAAAGTGATTGATTTTTATAAAGGGGTTTAGCTGCTTTTCACTGCTGTGTTTATGCCGCTTTACACCCACTTGACTCACTTACAGAGGGATATCAGTACATAGGTTTTAAGATTCTTACTAGTCAGATATATTCTTGGGCGGTGAATAGGGGGTTTTGAGTCCAGATCACTGAGCAAGGAGTAGGTCTTGTCTATTACATATTGGGTTTATGGAACGGTCTCTGAGCTAATTTGAAACCCTTGTTTTAGGCATCACCCCACCTCACCTTTCCCGTTAAGCAGCCATAGTGTGTTTTCTAAACGTGTGACTCTGTTCTGTTTTGTAATTCAGTTCAAGGGTAGCGGTTTTTACATTCCCTCTATAAGTGATATCTTATGATAAGTGTCTTTTTCTGTGTGACTTATTTCACTTAGAATCGTCGTACCTAAATCCACTCATCATGCTGCTACTAGCCTTATGACGTTGATTTCATGGCTGAGTGATATTCCATTGTACAAAAGGACCACAACTTCTTTATCCATTTTTCTCTTTCCTGGGATATTTAAGGTGTAACGAAGTGGAGGTTCTTGTCAACAGAGCAGCCCTAAACTTTGGGGTGCCTGTGCCTTGCTGATTTTTAGTTTTCCCAATTTATACGCCCGTGAGTGGAAGTGCCCTATGCTCTCTAAGCTGAGTGTTTTCGATGTTTCAGGACACACCGTACACTTCTGCAGAGTGGCTGTTGGCAATTTACATCCCGCCCATCAGCGTAGCAAGGCTCCCGTTTCTCCATGGCCTGTCCTGCATTTCTGGTTTTGACACTTTATTCAGCATGGCCCTTTTGACCGATGGGAAGCGAGACTTCTTTGTAGCGCTGATTTGCCTTTCCAGGTTGCTTGGTTGGCCAAAAAGGGCGTATGCGTTTTTTCCTGAATATATTCAGGAAAAAACGCATACGCCCTTTTTGGCCAAGGGCATCATTGTCGAGGTTTTGCCGCTTTTCCCGTGCTTTAAAGGCGATTCGAATCTACCTCCTGAAATCTGTTTCCTGCAATTCTGCCTTGCTTTCAAATCCTCTCTGTTGTCTTCCGTCAATATATTTGTGGACGAGAGTTATCATTTATAACTCTGCAGGTTTGTGAATTGCAGTGCCCCTGAGCTCCATTTTTCAACTCGCTTTCTTGGGAGCTGGCCGCAAAAGCGCAGGATTGCTTCAGGCCCTATTCTGGTCCCGGGCGGCAGGCTGAGGCTGTGGTTAATTCTTCTTCCTGATGGGAAAATAGAGTGACCTGTGCCTGTCCCCACACCTAGAGCTAGTGTCTCATTGGTTCCCCCTCTTCCCGTTCATCCTCAGGACAAATTGCAACCTGTACGGAACAGGAGGTTAAAGGTGCTGATTCTCAAGGAGGGAGATTGCTAGTAAAGCGGCTGGAATGGCGAACCCGAGCACAAGGAGATGAGAAATGAGGTGCGTTTTAGAAACCTTTCCCGATCACACGATGTACCATCTTCTGGGATTCTCATGCATGTTTTCGATGTAGGAAGATGCCCTTGAACCTGGAGATTTGGGACCCATGGGATGGGTACCACGCAGTATTACTCTAAAGGGTCTGCATTTGCTCACCCAACCTCACCAAACCTCTCAGCCCCAAGAGTGTCCACCCTTATGCCTCAATCAGCTGTGGGTCTAGATATGGTCAATCCAGGTGGCATCACAGCCCTTGAACGAATTTTGTAAGAATTTCTCTCTCTTTCACTGTCTTTGTTTCACGGGTTTTTAAAAGTGATTGATTTTTATAAAGGGGTTTAGCTGCTTTTCACTGCTGTGTTTATGCCGCTTTACACCCACTTGACTCACTTACAGAGGGATATCAGTACATAGGTTTTAAGATTCTTACTAGTCAGATATATTCTTGGGCGGTGAATAGGGGGTTTTGAGTCCAGATCACTGAGCAAGGAGTAGGTCTTGTCTATTACATATTGGGTTTATGGAACGGTCTCTGAGCTAATTTGAAACCCTTGTTTTAGGCATCACCCCACCTCACCTTTCCCGTTAAGCAGCCATAGTGTGTTTTCTAAACGTGTGACTCTGTTCTGTTTTGTAATTCAGTTCAAGGGTAGCGGTTTTTACATTCCCTCTATAAGTGATATCTTATGATAAGTGTCTTTTTCTGTGTGACTTATTTCACTTAGAATCGTCGTACCTAAATCCACTCATCATGCTGCTACTAGCCTTATGACGTTGATTTCATGGCTGAGTGATATTCCATTGTACAAAAGGACCACAACTTCTTTATCCATTTTTCTCTTTCCTGGGATATTTAAGGTGTAACGAAGTGGAGGTTCTTGTCAACAGAGCAGCCCTAAACTTTGGGGTGCCTGTGCCTTGCTGATTTTTAGTTTTCCCAATTTATACGCCCGTGAGTGGAAGTGCCCTATGCTCTCTAAGCTGAGTGTTTTCGATGTTTCAGGACACACCGTACACTTCTGCAGAGTGGCTGTTGGCAATTTACATCCCGCCCATCAGCGTAGCAAGGCTCCCGTTTCTCCATGGCCTGTCCTGCATTTCTGGTTTTGACACTTTATTCAGCATGGCCCTTTTGACCGATGGGAAGCGAGACTTCTTTGTAGCGCTGATTTGCCTTTCCAGGTTGCTTGGTTGGCCAAAAAGGGCGTATGCGTTTTTTCCTGAATATATTCAGGAAAAAACGCATACGCCCTTTTTGGCCAAGGGCATCATTGTCGAGGTTTTGCCGCTTTTCCCGTGCTTTAAAGGCGATTCGAATCTACCTCCTGAAATCTGTTTCCTGCAATTCTGCCTTGCTTTCAAATCCTCTCTGTTGTCTTCCGTCAATATATTTGTGGACGAGAGTTATCATTTATAACTCTGCAGGTTTGTGAATTGCAGTGCCCCTGAGCTCCATTTTTCAACTCGCTTTCTTGGGAGCTGGCCGCAAAAGCGCAGGATTGCTTCAGGCCCTATTCTGGTCCCGGGCGGCAGGCTGAGGCTGTGGTTAATTCTTCTTCCTGATGGGAAAATAGAGTGACCTGTGCCTGTCCCCACACCTAGAGCTAGTGTCTCATTGGTTCCCCCTCTTCCCGTTCATCCTCAGGACAAATTGCAACCTGTACGGAACAGGAGGTTAAAGGTGCTGATTCTCAAGGAGGGAGATTGCTAGTAAAGCGGCTGGAATGGCGAACCCGAGCACAAGGAGATGAGAAATGAGGTGCGTTTTAGAAACCTTTCCCGATCACACGATGTACCATCTTCTGGGATTCTCATGCATGTTTTCGATGTAGGAAGATGCCCTTGAACCTGGAGATTTGGGACCCATGGGATGGGTACCACGCAGTATTACTCTAAAGGGTCTGCATTTGCTCACCCAACCTCACCAAACCTCTCAGCCCCAAGAGTGTCCACCCTTATGCCTCAATCAGCTGTGGGTCTAGATATGGTCAATCCAGGTGGCATCACAGCCCTTGAACGAATTTTGTAAGAATTTCTCTCTCTTTCACTGTCTTTGTTTCACGGGTTTTTAAAAGTGATTGATTTTTATAAAGGGGTTTAGCTGCTTTTCACTGCTGTGTTTATGCCGCTTTACACCCACTTGACTCACTTACAGAGGGATATCAGTACATAGGTTTTAAGATTCTTACTAGTCAGATATATTCTTGGGCGGTGAATAGGGGGTTTTGAGTCCAGATCACTGAGCAAGGAGTAGGTCTTGTCTATTACATATTGGGTTTATGGAACGGTCTCTGAGCTAATTTGAAACCCTTGTTTTAGGCATCACCCCACCTCACCTTTCCCGTTAAGCAGCCATAGTGTGTTTTCTAAACGTGTGACTCTGTTCTGTTTTGTAATTCAGTTCAAGGGTAGCGGTTTTTACATTCCCTCTATAAGTGATATCTTATGATAAGTGTCTTTTTCTGTGTGACTTATTTCACTTAGAATCGTCGTACCTAAATCCACTCATCATGCTGCTACTAGCCTTATGACGTTGATTTCATGGCTGAGTGATATTCCATTGTACAAAAGGACCACAACTTCTTTATCCATTTTTCTCTTTCCTGGGATATTTAAGGTGTAACGAAGTGGAGGTTCTTGTCAACAGAGCAGCCCTAAACTTTGGGGTGCCTGTGCCTTGCTGATTTTTAGTTTTCCCAATTTATACGCCCGTGAGTGGAAGTGCCCTATGCTCTCTAAGCTGAGTGTTTTCGATGTTTCAGGACACACCGTACACTTCTGCAGAGTGGCTGTTGGCAATTTACATCCCGCCCATCAGCGTAGCAAGGCTCCCGTTTCTCCATGGCCTGTCCTGCATTTCTGGTTTTGACACTTTATTCAGCATGGCCCTTTTGACCGATGGGAAGCGAGACTTCTTTGTAGCGCTGATTTGCCTTTCCAGGTTGCTTGGTTGGCCAAAAAGGGCGTATGCGTTTTTTCCTGAATATATTCAGGAAAAAACGCATACGCCCTTTTTGGCCAAGGGCATCATTGTCGAGGTTTTGCTGCTTTTCCCGTGCTTTAAAGGCGATTCGAATCTACCTCCTGAAATCTGTTTCCTGCAATTCTGCCTTGCTTTCAAATCCTCTCTGTTGTCTTCCGTCAATATATTTGTGGACGAGAGTTATCATTTATAACTCTGCAGGTTTGTGAATTGCAGTGCCCCTGAGCTCCATTTTTCAACTCGCTTTCTTGGGAGCTGGCCGCAAAAGCGCAGGATTGCTTCAGGCCCTATTCTGGTCCCGGGCGGCAGGCTGAGGCTGTGGTTAATTCTTCTTCCTGATGGGAAAATAGAGTGACCTGTGCCTGTCCCCACACCTAGAGCTAGTGTCTCATTGGTTCCCCCTCTTCCCGTTCATCCTCAGGACAAATTGCAACCTGTACGGAACAGGAGGTTAAAGGTGCTGATTCTCAAGGAGGGAGATTGCTAGTAAAGCGGCTGGAATGGCGAACCCGAGCACAAGGAGATGAGAAATGAGGTGCGTTTTAGAAACCTTTCCCGATCACACGATGTACCATCTTCTGGGATTCTCATGCATGTTTTCGATGTAGGAAGATGCCCTTGAACCTGGAGATTTGGGACCCATGGGATGGGTACCACGCAGTATTACTCTAAAGGGTCTGCATTTGCTCACCCAACCTCACCAAACCTCTCAGCCCCAAGAGTGTCCACCCTTATGCCTCAATCAGCTGTGGGTCTAGATATGGTCAATCCAGGTGGCATCACAGCCCTTGAACGAATTTTGTAAGAATTTCTCTCTCTTTCACTGTCTTTGTTTCACGGGATTTTAAAAGTGATTGATTTTTATAAAGGGGTTTAGCTGCTTTTCACTGCTGTGTTTATGCCGCTTTACACCCACTTGACTCACTTACAGAGGGATATCAGTACATAGGTTTTAAGATTCTTACTAGTCAGATATATTCTTGGGCGGTGAATAGGGGGTTTGAGTCCAGATCACTGAGCAAGGAGTAGGTCTTGTCTATTACATATTGGGTTTATGGAACGGTCTCTGAGCTAATTTGAAACCCTTGTTTTAGGCATCACCCCACCTCACCTTTCCCGTTAAGCAGCCATAGTGTGTTTTCTAAACGTGTGACTCTGTTCTGTTTTGTAATTCAGTTCAAGGGTAGCGGTTTTTACATTCCCTCTATAAGTGATATCTTATGATAAGTGTCTTTTTCTGTGTGACTTATTTCACTTAGAATCGTCGTACCTAAATCCACTCATCATGCTGCTACTAGCCTTATGACGTTGATTTCATGGCTGAGTGATATTCCATTGTACAAAAGGACCACAACTTCTTTATCCATTTTTCTCTTTCCTGGGATATTTAAGGTGTAACGAAGTGGAGGTTCTTGTCAACAGAGCAGCCCTAAACTTTGGGGTGCCTGTGCCTTGCTGATTTTTAGTTTTCCCAATTTATACGCCCGTGAGTGGAAGTGCCCTATGCTCTCTAAGCTGAGTGTTTTCGATGTTTCAGGACACACCGTACACTTCTGCAGAGTGGCTGTTGGCAATTTACATCCCGCCCATCAGCGTAGCAAGGCTCCCGTTTCTCCATGGCCTGTCCTGCATTTCTGGTTTTGACACTTTATTCAGCATGGCCCTTTTGACCGATGGGAAGCGAGACTTCTTTGTAGCGCTGATTTGCCTTTCCAGGTTGCTTGGTTGGCCAAAAAGGGCGTATGCGTTTTTTCCTGAATATATTCAGGAAAAAACGCATACGCCCTTTTTGGCCAAGGGCATCATTGTCGAGGTTTTGCCGCTTTTCCCGTGCTTTAAAGGCGATTCGAATCTACCTCCTGAAATCTGTTTCCTGCAATTCTGCCTTGCTTTCAAATCCTCTCTGTTGTCTTCCGTCAATATATTTGTGGACGAGAGTTATCATTTATAACTCTGCAGGTTTGTGAATTGCAGTGCCCCTGAGCTCCATTTTTCAACTCGCTTTCTTGGGAGCTGGCCGCAAAAGCGCAGGATTGCTTCAGGCCCTATTCTGGTCCCGGGCGGCAGGCTGAGGCTGTGGTTAATTCTTCTTCCTGATGGGAAAATAGAGTGACCTGTGCCTGTCCCCACACCTAGAGCTAGTGTCTCATTGGTTCCCCCTCTTCCCGTTCATCCTCAGGACAAATTGCAACCTGTACGGAACAGGAGGTTAAAGGTGCTGATTCTCAAGGAGGGAGATTGCTAGTAAAGCGGCTGGAATGGCGAACCCGAGCACAAGGAGATGAGAAATGAGGTGCGTTTTAGAAACCTTTCCCGATCACACGATGTACCATCTTCTGGGATTCTCATGCATGTTTTCGATGTAGGAAGATGCCCTTGAACCTGGAGATTTGGGACCCATGGGATGGGTACCACGCAGTATTACTCTAAAGGGTCTGCATTTGCTCACCCAACCTCACCAAACCTCTCAGCCCCAAGAGTGTCCACCCTTATGCCTCAATCAGCTGTGGGTCTAGATATGGTCAATCCAGGTGGCATCACAGCCCTTGAACGAATTTTGTAAGAATTTCTCTCTCTTTCACTGTCTTTGTTTCACGGGATTTTAAAAGTGATTGATTTTTATAAAGGGGTTTAGCTGCTTTTCACTGCTGTGTTTATGCCGCTTTACACCCACTTGACTCACTTACAGAGGGATATCAGTACATAGGTTTTAAGATTCTTACTAGTCAGATATATTCTTGGGCGGTGAATAGGGGGTTTTGAGTCCAGATCACTGAGCAAGGAGTAGGTCTTGTCTATTACATATTGGGTTTATGGAACGGTCTCTGAGCTAATTTGAAACCCTTGTTTTAGGCATCACCCCACCTCACCTTTCCCGTTAAGCAGCCATAGTGTGTTTTCTAAACGTGTGACTCTGTTCTGTTTTGTAATTCAGTTCAAGGGTAGCGGTTTTTACATTCCCTCTATAAGTGATATCTTATGATAAGTGTCTTTTTCTGTGTGACTTATTTCACTTAGAATCGTCGTACCTAAATCCACTCATCATGCTGCTACTAGCCTTATGACGTTGATTTCATGGCTGAGTGATATTCCATTGTACAAAAGGACCACAACTTCTTTATCCATTTTTCTCTTTCCTGGGATATTTAAGGTGTAACGAAGTGGAGGTTCTTGTCAACAGAGCAGCCCTAAACTTTGGGGTGCCTGTGCCTTGCTGATTTTTAGTTTTCCCAATTTATACGCCCGTGAGTGGAAGTGCCCTATGCTCTCTAAGCTGAGTTTTTTCGATGTTTCAGGACACACCGTACACTTCTGCAGAGTGGCTGTTGGCAATTTACATCCCGCCCATCAGCGTAGCAAGGCTCCCGTTTCTCCATGGCCTGTCCTGCATTTCTGGTTTTGACACTTTATTCAGCATGGCCCTTTTGACCGATGGGAAGCGAGACTTCTTTGTAGCGCTGATTTGCCTTTCCAGGTTGCTTGGTTGGCCAAAAAGGGCGTATGCGTTTTTTCCTGAATATATTCAGGAAAAAACGCATACGCCCTTTTTGGCCAAGGGCATCATTGTCGAGGTTTTGCCGCTTTTCCCGTGCTTTAAAGGCGATTCGAATCTACCTCCTGAAATCTGTTTCCTGCAATTCTGCCTTGCTTTCAAATCCTCTCTGTTGTCTTCCGTCAATATATTTGTGGACGAGAGTTATCATTTATAACTCTGCAGGTTTGTGAATTGCAGTGCCCCTGAGCTCCATTTTTCAACTCGCTTTCTTGGGAGCTGGCCGCAAAAGCGCAGGATTGCTTCAGGCCCTATTCTGGTCCCGGGCGGCAGGCTGAGGCTGTGGTTAATTCTTCTTCCTGATGGGAAAATAGAGTGACCTGTGCCTGTCCCCACACCTAGAGCTAGTGTCTCATTGGTTCCCCCTCTTCCCGTTCATCCTCAGGACAAATTGCAACCTGTACGGAACAGGAGGTTAAAGGTGCTGATTCTCAAGGAGGGAGATTGCTAGTAAAGCGGCTGGAATGGCGAACCCGAGCACAAGGAGATGAGAAATGAGGTGCGTTTTAGAAACCTTTCCCGATCACACGATGTACCATCTTCTGGGATTCTCATGCATGTTTTCGATGTAGGAAGATGCCCTTGAACCTGGAGATTTGGGACCCATGGATGGGTACCACGCAGTATTACTCTAAAGGGTCTGCATTTGCTCACCCAACCTCACCAAACCTCTCAGCCCCAAGAGTGTCCACCCTTATGCCTCAATCAGCTGTGGGTCTAGATATGGTCAATCCAGGTGGCATCACAGCCCTTGAACGAATTTTGTAAGAATTTCTCTCTCTTTCACTGTCTTTGTTTCACGGGATTTTAAAAGTGA